>NC_051126.1:7666246-7683219 GCF_014839805.1 Manduca sexta
ATAGAAATTGTTACTGGAGATATTATTTTATGGTAATTCAGTAAGGATTAAACTCGAAGCAAGTCTAACATGAGAGCATCGAGTGTAACACGTCTAAATTTAAACATCAACGTCGCTTCGGTAGAAAATTCTGAACTTCTCTCAAGTCTAAATTGAACAGGTGACTGACAGCTTCACATCCTTTGTTCTAACTTAGAACTTAGCTGATATAATATTTAGTACTAACTGGCAATCTTAATTTATTTGTTTATTAAAAACTTTGTTCATATTCATTTATAAATTTAGTCGTTTGTATGAATCTATTGTATGCGTTCAAAATTAAGAGCTAAAAGTGTTTTGTCTTAATTTGCATTCCTTTGATAAGAAGCAATATGGCTTTGATAAGACTAATTCGTTATGTCATTTAACTTTATTATTGGTGTCATATATTATTATTTTAGAGTGACGTTTTTAGTAATGGTATTATATTTCCACATTATTGAGTTTGTATCATGAGATGTTGATCCAATTGAATCTCATTATTGATAAAAGTTAAAAAGTAACTACCTACTTTAACAATAATATTGTTTTAGTACACTAGGTGTTTTGTCAACTAAAGAAATAATTAATAAATAGAATTTGAATAATGATGAGAAATGTTTGATTGCAATATTTTTTTTTTAATTTAGACGATGACTTGGGGCCGTATTAATAATCTGATCTCCTCTTTGAGTACGCTCTTAAGAAGAAATTCAAGGCATTTAATAAACAAAACATAAGCTGTCATTTAAGCGCCCGTTTTCAGTTGAGTAAGGGCGGTTTTATAAACAAAATTCCACTATCAAAATACGTGATAGGCTATGATTTAAGATACCATTTGAGATATAGTTAATATCTGCTTATTACATAGCGTCGATATTAGAATGCAGACTGTATTTTGACAACATCTCAGCTAATCGTATGTCCCGTTCCGGGGTCAGTCTGTGTATATCCAGTTCGAACAGGCCGGCATAATTGTGTCGACTGAGGTTAATCATCTTTCGTCAGTCGACACTCTATTGAAGCTCACTTCACTAACCATCAGGTGCACTGGGGTCACTTTACCTTGCAAGTATAAAAAAAATAATAATAACATAGTTATATTGAGTAGCTTCAATACGGCCCATAGTAATTGAGAGTTAGGTGTTGTCGTGAAAATGTATCTGCTCGTTCGTAAATGTAGTACGTGTAATAAAAATCCTCGCATCTACCGAGTACCGATCTAGTTCTGACCCCATTTCGTCATCAATTGCGTTCAAATAACGAGTCTGCTTATTTTACAGTCACTTACTTTAATCGAACTGGAATTGATATATCTTTGATCTATTTTTAATTCATTTGTCTGATCTATTTCTAGTCGACGGAATGAGGAATATCTTAATTAACAATTCCTGTTTTACATTAGATTGATTTATTAGAGCGGTATTTTGTTTGTTCTTTTACTAAAGAGAAAATATTTACTTTTATGGAAGTAGCATTTCGAACATTAAAAGATATGCCTTGTTTTCGTTTGAGAATAGGTGTTCCCAATGAGGAATGTAATTTTACTTTTTCTAAATAAGATGAGTAGAATATGCAATATTATCTTTACGATCCATCAACCGAAGTTAAGGTTACTTTTGATTGAATTGTAAAGGGTGACTTATAAAGAAATGCCAGTATGTAAGTGCATGCAATAACCCGGTACTTATATTATGCAAAACGAGTATAATATTTAAATATAATAAGAGCAGGGGTTCCAATTAATAAATCAATAGATTTTTATATTAATAACTGGCAGTGATAAATCTTTTTATAATATGAAAATAATTTAAGTACTCCTGAATATAATAACCTTAGTTACGTAAAAGAAAATTGTATTTACGTCACGTTCACAAAATTTAAGCAGAGAAAGTTGATATTATAGCCCTCGAGGGGGAATTATAAGTGAATTTATTAAACGAGCTCGAAAGACCTGCGTACATATTCGAGTTAGCACTTCGTTAACTGGATACAAAGTAATTAACTGTAAAGTCCCTTTCCTCAGGTCCGAAGTTGCTGAGAACTCCTTCGAGAAATTTATTGCTCTTGCTCTTTACGACTCTTGTAAAATTCTACTTAATTATGAACGATTTTGTAATCCAAGATTTATTAAATTTCCATAATTTATGCAACGCATCCCTTAGAGTATTGTTTATGTGCTCAACTAGAGTATTAATCCATACTATGCAAATCCTCCACATCTACGATACAGTGCTTTGATCTGTTGAGATATCATAACTTAGGTTCAGATATATAGTTAATATATATTTTTTCCTGATTAAACTTTCTTATAGCGAATAGTAACGCAGGACGAAATACGTCATCCTGGACAAGGGTAGGTTCAAACCCAAGGTGATTTCTGTGAACTTTTGAAATTTTGCTTGTGAAGGAATTCGGCCCTATACGAGGAGAGTATTAATACCATACTGACCAGCAAATCCTCCACAACTCTTCGTAGTAGAGGAGCTTTGATCTGTGGATATATAACTTATAGTTTAATTATTATTAACGCAAATAATAGACCTCGTTGCATTGTAAAGATAAACCGAGTCATTGTCATAATAATAAATAAATAAATTCTAGAAACATATACAATATGAACCTAAAATATCAGACCTCGATACATTGCGATTGCACGGGCCTAAACTACTACTGGGGTTTAATTAGTCCAAGGCTACCTACGTGGTGTTGTATTCACACACCATATACATTCCTATGTGAGTTACCTACTTATGTAATTTTGTTATGACTGCTTCGGGTACCGTAGTTTTTGCGTGCGCGGTACGAGTATGACAACCGCGCAGAGAACCTGGGTTGAATACTTGGGATGGCCCAAAAATTGTAACTGGGAATTTCCATTTTAAAATTACTCAGTTAGCGATGTGATATCCTAGTGCCTGGGAAAGTAGGTAAGGAGATCGTGCACCTGATCTTTCTTCAGTCATGTTCAGACATTGTAGGGAAGAGAAGAGACAATGCTTGTATATTGAGCACACACTTGTGCACTATAATACTCCCGTTTGCCCGGCTGATCTTCGAGATTGGTCCACGTAGCCGAAATTCAACAGGATGAATTTATATTGTAATTAAATATGATTCCATGATGTGATCACGTTACGTCATTCTGTACAGTATGAAACGTATCACACACGGTTACGACTATCTTAGCAAAGGACAATTACCAGATCTTCTAAAGTTATTCTTTGAAAAGTGTCTACATATTATATTTTTGCATTGGCCAGCGGGTACCACTACTATTTGATATATATTATTTTTATTGAAACATATTAACCTATTCCAGTTTTAATATAAGAAATCGTAAGTAGGATAACAGTTATGCGTAGTCCAAACTTTACTAAAACTAACAAGTACAATATTCACACGGAAAATGTCGTACCATAAATCCATTTCGTGTTTGCACGAAACGTAATGACGGCTGTAGATGGCATCGTAACGACCGGTTGTGATCTGTCGGTCAGTCCCAACAAGGTATATGGGTCATGGTGATGTTACATTACTTGAGACAAACGCATTGCGATATTACAAGGATATTTGTGAAATAAGTGAATACGCGTCTTGTACATCAATTTACAGACAAAACTCTTAGGATTCCTTAGCCTTAGCCTAGATATAGAAAATGTTATTGACTTTTACCTTTTAGTAAGATAGATGTCTATAAAAATATATAATATACGACTGCATTGTTGGCGTATACGTTGCGTGCACTTTACGACATTATTCGAAGATCCTAAGTTCGATTCCCAGATCAGGTCGTTATATTTGGGTTTTTCTATTCGGTATCAGATCGGAGTCTGGATTTTGTGCCCGATACAGCGATAGACTCGCCCCCTATCATATAGAACGGAACCAACACGGTGAAAAATGACTGGTTGCACCTCTGCCAAACCCATCGGAGATAAAGGCTTGATGTGTTTGTGTTCTTTTTACAAAATATATGGATATACGTGATTTGTTAGGAATTAAAAGTACCAGAATTACGCGACGCAACATTGGCGACATAAATTATGTTACGTATGTGTGATATCGGTTTACCTTTCACCGTACCGTGTATATTTGACACAGTTTGTGCCGTAGGAGACAACATCATTCTTATATTGATCTTTTATTAACCAACTTTATATAGAGTAATTGCTGTACTTATAATATCTATATCTTGTCGTAACTTTATAATTTGGTAAAGTACGCTCAACGTGGCAAAAACTAAACACAGTCTCCATCAATTACGTTAAGTATGAAATCAGGCCAAGATATTCAACGTGAATAAAATGTCTTCCCGTGGTGCCGGCGTGCCGTAGCCTACCCTTGAAACTGTTCGTGCTTGACAATCATAATGTAATCTTACGATTGACCTTTAATGCTTAGGCAAGCGTTAAGTAACATAATCATCTTAAATGTACGGAAAATTATAACATTGTAGAAGGTTACTGAAGATTTTTTGGTGTGAATCAATCGTATCGACTTTTTAGAAGGTAAAGATTTTTTTTATTAATTTTTAATGTTTCCAGTAAAAGGGTTGTGACATAAAATTAAGAAAAATATAAAACATTACATACTGATGTATCTTCATTTTTGATCGAATGAACAAGGATAACTCCATCCGATCAAAAATTAAGATCTCATGAAACTTGTAGTCATTTAAGTGCGCTCCATTCGACCAGAACACTTTGTTGAAAATTTAACTTTAAAAGTGCCTGAGACATCCAAACGAGTGCCATCAGACTATTTCTATTTACAATTTACTCTGCGATCAAAAAAGGGACAGGATGGGAAATGTTCATAGCAAATTAATTAGAATCGAAATGTGCTACATTCCATGCATTATGAGGCTTTTTGTGAGAAACAATTTCGCATTGTTTGCAAATGTTTTAATCAATAGAACTCAAGAAGTCTGTTTTTTCTTCAGTCTTTGTTTTATCTTTCTTTTGTGAAGTTCAATTGCACTGGTGCAAGATAACCCATCTTTCAATGTCACAATTAATAGTAGATGAACACTTTCTACCTATAATTTTAACTTAGATACAGCTGTTGCTACAATAACTTTCGAATCATCAAACCGCCGGGAATAATATCATAAGATCGATTCTATTTTCTAAAGGCATAATCAATCGTAATATTATTCACGTAATTGACGTTTCATTGAATATCGATTTCGGTAATCGATATTTCGAAATCGGTGAAGTAAAGTTGTTTTACGACTAAAACAAAGTAATGCACAATTTCGTAATACTTGTCTTGTTGTTTTATTGCTAAAATATAAAAGACAATCAAGTGTCAGTGCCCATCTAACAAGTATTCCATTAATACACCGAGTTGTAAATTACTCTTTGTTACTTTATTAATGATGTAAGTGATTAGTGTTCGAATAATCAAACATCACTTTATAGGATATCAAAATTAATAGACATTATTTAAATTATGCGTTATAGGTGGGTAGATGTTACTGTAGCGAATCAATAAATTTACTGTATTATAATTAACCTTTTATTTAACTTGCAACGTTTGTAGGTGTATATTATAGCACTTGTTATTCTTTTGATTACTAATTTGTAATTGGTATTTAGCAAAGTGTTTTAAAGATATATTTTTGTGTTTTTTTTTATTTTATCGAATATATTCCTAAATTATATTTTTATTGACATAAAAATAATATTTTATACATATTAATCTATTCGAAACTTTTCCTGTTATAATTTTTAACATAAACAGATAGCCGTCTTAGGGCCTAAACAAACATCGGAGAAATCGGGACCGGCCTATTTGGGGATATTTATCTTTAAATATTTATCTTACTCCATACAAAGCACACAATGTGTTAATATACCATATCGACTATCATGGTTGGGATGTCCAATAGATAACAGACAGAGTCAAACAATGTAATCGAACATGATAAAAATGGAATAACTATGTGATGCGTTGGAAGGAAATGAATACAAAGATATACTCTAGAGGAAACGTACATGAAGTATTTTTGGTCCCTTAAATATTGGCGATAAATGGAGAACAATAGCACCACAATGACAGTTAATGTGAAGCGGTCGAAAAACATTAAGGACGTGTTCAAAAACAAAACATAACGATCTTTTATAAGATAACAGTAGAACTACTTCTATATCTATACTAACGTATCCATAAGAAACTGAAGAATTTGTTTGAACGCGCTAAACTCAGGTAGTACTAAAGCGTTTTTTTTTCACTAATAGAAAGCTACATTACTCCTGGGTGCTATACCTTTCATCTCGGGAAAATATAAATCGAGACTTTTATCCCGGAACTTTACATGAGCAAAAGATTTATTACATATAGTTACAAAATAACCCTATCTTATTAAATTCAAAATTCTTCTGTGGAACGCGCTCCCTTTCGAAGTAAGATCCTCCACTACACGGCTTGGTTTTAAAACGAGAGTTCGGAAACTACTCTTGGATGGGTTGGCAGAATCTCGTCATTAGTTTCAGTTATGACAATATGATATATATGTAGATATATATAATATTATTTATGTATGTTTGTTCGTTTGTATGTATGTATGTACGTATTTATGTATGTGGGCATATTTATAGGACGTACCTTTTATATTTTTAATTGATTTCAGTATTGTTTGTTAATTTTCACTCCACTACCTTCTCTCGTTGTGTACACCTACCTCTTTAGTCTCTGCACCACCTAAAGGTTGACTGGTAGAGAATGCCTTCGGCATTAAGTCCGCCTTTATACTCTTTGTATATAAAGTGAAATAAATAAATAAATTCAATGACAATACATTTTTAATTTGTCACGCGGTTATTGTGAGCAAAATACAGTAAATAAACTTAATGAATAGTTTATGCGAGCGGTAGGGCCTGGATCGTCACGGAGCGGCGAGACAATAGCACGCCAACTATAACACCGCTGGAAAATGGATTCGCCACGAATGCGAAACGCGACCTAGTTTAACTTGTACCTATAATTCCGCGCGAGTATTGTGATTTGATTTACGCAGCTTTATGTAGGTAAGAAACGTAACAAAAGGTTTTCCTAGTCTCACTTGTTCAAGATCGTGTGCAAAAACTGAGTTTTAGTACAAAAGAACGTTTTTGTAGATGGTTTGTATTTGTAGTTTTTATGTCCAGTGAGGCATTAGCTTTAGAAAATGGGAGCGTTTTCGGAACCGCGTGATGTTGTCAATAGAAAACCATTTCAGATTATTTTGATTTCATATTTTAAAATAACTACTTTTTAATGATGGCAACTTATTTTTAAAGCAATAAATGTTTTGTTTTACACATAAGATTTTATAGCCAACTTCTAGAAGTAACTGTAATTATTTATTTGGGAACTTTTGCCCAGCCGTGGGACAGTATAACAAATTTCGTTCCAAACTTTCTTTATGCTACAATTACACGAAGGGTATACTGTTATAACAATTTGATGTAAACTTGTCCATATAATTGAGGTGTACCGTTTAACCTGCACAAACTTGACCCGGATACGTGTTTCAAACATTTCAACAACCTTTGGTGAGGAGGCATGCGTGCGCGAAAGTAAACAGTACATTTCATAACAAAAACACTACGAACATAGCTAATAACAGGATTAATACTAGAGTAAAAAAGGTTATCGACGTTATATTTTATTATTATATTGAAATTATTTGTATTTTGTAATATATGTGGTATACAATGGATCTTTTATCCCTGCTGAAGTCTTTCACGTTAATAAAGACGCAGTTGAGACTCTATACTTATCGTATTCTTACAATAATTATATAGCTGATAATTCCAATTATTTTACTGAAAGAATTCGTAGTTTATGCACAGTTTAGGAACACAAATATAACAGTCCTATTACGTATTAAAGAATCCCCATACCGAAAGTTGTTTGACCAACCAAGACATTCCATAAATTAGAACAAAACACAATATTTTGATATTAATATAATCAAATTGGTCATCGAAATATTACGATATAATCGAGGCTATATTAATTATGCATGTGTTTGTAGATCCTTACATATCGAATTGTACGCGCGGTGCATCGGTAATGGACATTAATCTGCGTGTAGGCAATCATGCGTCCATAATAACAAGGTTATTACGACTAGCAAAGGACGAATGCGTATGGATGAAATTATTACGGACCATGCCATTAGAACAAAGTTTATAAATTAACAAATGGAAATTCCTGTGAGTGTAAAATAATTCCCTAGTCTATCTTATTTTTATGTTGCTAAAATTCAAATTTATATTTAAACTACATATTTTGTGTGTTTGGTGTTATCTTTGAAATAGCTGAACTGATTTGGATGAATTTTCGTTAGCAAATAAAACACTTTTTAAAGAGTAATCTAAGTTAGGCTTTAGCAAAACCTAGTCTTGTATAAAAAAGCCTTATGTATCTACATACTGTGGTCATAGAACCTAGGTGTGCACTTATATTTATGGGACTTTTACTCCAACACCAGATTACGTCTATGTTTTTTTATAACTCATTTATGGCAATGTTTTTTATAACTCCCATAGGACAGGCTTTGTGAAATTAATTTCGGAATCATTGTAAAATAACTTCATTGTATAAAACAATTATAACGTCACAATAAATTTATCTCATTTTATTTTATTTCAAGCCTTCCATGTGTTAAATATTGAAATTTTTCAACCATCAAATAAAAACACGAAATGGATCATATTTTGAAATATATCTACAATTCAAGAGATTTTATTAAATACTCAACATTTGTGGCGATAGCGTATGATGAATGCAGAACGTATAAACGACCATGCAGTGCCATATTTTTACTTGAAATTTATTATCACAATAACATATTATTTCCGTTTGTTGCAGGTAAAGCACCTACTATAAATCACCAGGTAGTGAAACCTTTATAAGCGAGCCGTGACATCTAAGGTAATTATTTCAGGTTTTTATTATTTAATGTTCCGATTTCCGAAATTTCAAACAACTACCCCGTCCCTATACCTTTAAGATCTGTAGCACATCCTTTATTCTATAGAATCGATAAACGAGCTAACAATGTTGTTGATGTAACATACTATAATAATAATGTAATATAATAATATCAGTCCTATGTTATATAAAATACTAATACCATTGCTAGGCATGGAATTCCTCTTATCTATCTATCTAATATGAGGTAATATCTATCGCCCATAGAAACAAAAAAATCCAAAATAATCATGACAACGCTGCCGGTCTTAGGGAAAGGAATAAGGGTTAGAAAGGGTGGCGAGATATTTTGGTTTTCGGAAATTTCAGTTAGCATATGAGATGTGACCAAGTCGTCGCTTCATTACGACTTTTTGTGACAAAGTGCTAACTCCCCGGTCGAAGCGACACATTCATACTGTAGGCAAATATATATAGCGGAGCGCTACTACGTAGAAGAGACGTTAGTCTTTTCGAGTTAGGAAGAAAGTATTCGATGAAACTTAAGCAAAATATTTATTAATCAGCTTTTGTTACTATCAAAGTAGCAGTTTTTTTTTACTACATTTCTTACAAGAGATATTTATAAATACAATGGATAATTAATAATATATAGACTGTGTTAATTTAACAATATTTTTGATCTGCTTGGAATTATTATGGTCATTAACTAAAAGTAAATTTATTTAATAATGTAAATTAAATGGAGATTAATGGCTGATTTTTAATTGCCGGATATATAGAAGTTATTCATGATATAAAATACAACATAAATAAATTCCAAATGACAGAGTTTTATGAATGAAATAGTTCAATAGTTTTATTTATTTACCTTATTTTATTTATTTATTTTTAGAAAGGCTTACAGGTTAGGTTACATTAATGTATAATCAAATTGCTAATAACTAGTATACTAATAGTTTGACGTGTTAATTCAGTCATAATTGATGATGATGAAGATGGATAACTTTTATTTGATGATGGCAAAATCGGCTCATACAGAATTAAATAATAAACGTCGTTTACGAAAATTCACGCGTGTATAATAAATTTATTAACAAAGAATTTGGGAAGACTATTCAATGCTAACAGTTTGTTATCTTTGGTTTAAACGAGCAACTAACTTGGCTGAAAATTGCTTTTATTTTTGCCAAGACGGCCAATCTTAACCAATCTAATTATACAATGTCACTACAAAGGGCGCAATATATGAGTGGTAATTATTTATACAGAAAAATCCGATAATACATTCAAGAAATGAATCGGCATAAAAATAATTTCGCTATAATAATTGAAATTATGTAAGTTACGCAATGAAGTGTTACGTGAAATAATTACATACATCACATTACGTACGGATTACGCATTAGAAGCGTATGTTACTATAATGCATACTACTTATGCTATTAGTATCTATAGAAAATATCATTGTATAAAAGACGACTTTATATCAAAGTTATTAGCATTCACTTTTGAATCATGTAAATATGAGTTATATAATAACTGTCTAATATTAAACTACGATCGTCTACATTAGTAGTTTAACAAATTTAAAACTTAAAATCGCTAAACAAGTTAGTGATCTTACGAAAAATAAAACGCAAAAATAAACATGATTTACATTATTTTACACGAAGAAAAAAATGTATTAATTATTTTAAACGTGTAATTTTAAGTTTTGGATTTATTATGTTACCTTTGCAGCTGACTGAACTTGTCTTTCAATATGCTGTTAAAACAAAATATCAATATAGCATAGAATAGTAGCGGCGATAGCTTAGTTGGGTGTGGAACAGACTGCCAGGACGAATGTCCGCAGGTTCAAATCCCAAGGGCACACACCTCTGACTTTTCTAAAAAATCATGTGTGTATTCTTTGTGAATTTATCGTTCGTTTTAACGGTGAAGGAAAACATCGTGAGGAAACCTGCACATCTGAGAAATTCTCTATAGGAATTTCGAAGGTGTGTGAAGTCTACCAATCCGCACTAGGCCAGCGTGGTAGACTAAGGCCTAAATCCTCTCAGTAGTAGAGGAGGCCCGTGCTCAGCAGTGGGCAAGTATATAATACAGGGCTGATATTATTATTATTATTATTATAGAATAGTATGCCTTCTCAAGCACTAACAGAATATATTCCCAGCTCACATACGTTAAGCGACGATTCACTCATATAAAATATATTTCATTAGTCGTACGTACCAACCTTGCCCCGCATTTTTGTTCTATATCATTAGAATGCTATCGACAATGCGATCTCAATAAGGAGTCGGTGTGGACATCTGATTCCGATTGTGATAGGTGAAGGTCGCCGTATAATGCGCTATTATTATTCTGTAAGTGATTACATATTTCAATTACAAATCGAGTTTGGATTACAATTATTATTTCTGTCTAACAAGTCTTTGTTTTAAGTTAACTGTTATGATTATTGTACTATGTAACAATTTTAATTATAATATAAATAGTTCTTGTGGTTATAAGTTTATTTTTAAATATATATATAGAGGTATATTTAAGATTAAATTCGTCTAACAATCTTGCCATGTTAACTATTACGTTAAACAATGAACACGACGATGATATAATTAAAATGCATGAAATAAGACTCAAGAAGCAAGACGCTATACCTGTCTGTGGTCATACGCAAAATGTTTGCTAACCCCGGCCGTACATAGAGAAACATTAATTGTATGCCAATTTCTACACATTTACACATGCCGTACATTGCAATTTAAAATTTAATTTTGTACACTTGACGGACCTGCAATAGTACACTATCAAAAATCTCGCACCAATTGTTGCCATATAAAGTATAACTTTAACGCGTGTGGCGGTTTAAAATTGTTCTACGCTGTGACTGACGTATTTAAGTCCTGAGTTTGAATCCCTGATCGGGTAAAATTATGACTTTTTTGCTCAGTTATAGTTGGAGTTCGGACTTCCTCCCCGATAAAGCGATAACCCCATACCAAATCACGGGTATACAGTACATACATTATACATAGCGATAAATGGCACAAATTGCGGCCCTGCCTATATATTTTTGCTTTGGCTTGAAGTGGACAATTAATATTTCCAACTCCATATCTTTCTATTTGATTAATTTCGTTGCGGGATAATGATAAATTAGTTTTCCCTTACCAAGCTTTACTGCTCGGTGTCTTAAAATGCGTGCCACTGCTGATCCTGGCTTACAGGAGTAGTAGTGGTGGATGTGAGAGCGGGAAGGTCTAAAAATAGTCTCTACAATTCGGGAATAAAAGGCGTGTGCGTGTGTGTGTGTAGGCTTAAAACTCTTTTGTTGAAGTGTAAGTAATGCATGATCGTTAGTGTTACGTCAACACCTTTCCGATCGCGTGCATTACATCAAATAGAGCTGTTCATCTAAAGAGCAATCACTTCACATCAGGAAACGCGTTCAATATTGATTACAATCGGTTCCGCTTGATATCGGATGTGGTCCGTCAGTGTTGTGTAACGTGTGAGGATTTGAAAGGCATTCCCGTCAATTAGCTATGTTTGGTGAAAATTAAACACATTTGACAGACATTTCCCTGTTTTAAACGTTGTTTTACTAATTTCAAAATAGTGAGCGAAAAGGACACAACTGCCGGGAAAAACAAAACAAATTTATTTAATGATGATAAAGGACTAAAGAAAGGTAATCATTATCAGATGGTAGGTCAATGGCATTGTTCATGACAGTAAAATTATGTAGATGTTTTAAATTTGCAAGTGTGATGGAAAGAGAGTTAATAATAGAGTTAATACTCTTGGGTAAATTCGAAACGTCGTTGTTAATTATTTGTCTTAGAATTAAATACTTTTAAATTAACGATTATCTGTCTCCATTATTTAAAGTTCCATTATATATTTGACTTTGATGTAACGATTTTAAACTAAGTTTCATTTTTTATTCATAAACTTATTTTTTATTCATTTCGTTTCTTTATTTTTCTTGACAATGGTAAGATAAAACAGACGTATATTCCATTTGCGTTTTAGCATTTTGTTTATGAACTCGTAAATAATAATGAGGCAATATAGTCTCAAACATTTTCTGCTTTCTATGCTTTTAGATGAACGACTAGATTATGTAAATCCACGTTGTTTTATGTTATGTCTGTACTTTGTGATATTTCTGTTATGATTGATGAGTGGTTTTGTGTTATTAATTGCGGATTTAAAAAGATTTCGAAGAGTGAATTCGAAAAACTTAATACCATTTTTTTTTCTTTATAGGTATATATCACGTTTATCGCGACAGTTAAGTTTTGTATTTTTCTTTAACTCATTTGATTCTTTTTGAGTCGTAGTCAATTTACAAAACTTAAGTATTTACTTTCTGATTTTAAAGGATCATTTGTTATTCTGCTGTTTAAAGACAAGCAAATCTTTGAATCCATTTTAATTTGCAGTGTTTTTTATTAACAGAAATCTGTTGTCACAAACATAAATTCTCAAATCTTATAATCGATTTAGTGTTAAATGTAACGTATTAACAGTCATTACCTCTACAGAGGACATAAATAATTCACTGCACGCCATAATTAAGAGTACTCAAGCAATGTTGATTGCCACGAGTTTGTCAATGGGGCATTATTGTGTAAAGCAACGCAACAATTGACGGCGGAATCACGCCCGCGACCGCTGATTGCAAACTCGCTTCATTTGTCCGAAACACGCTTCGTGAAGCTTTGGTGGAGTCTGCAGGTTGAAATGTCACAAACAGTTGAACTGCATTAATAGATGTTAAGCGGCGATAGCCTAGTTGGGTGTGGAACGGACTGCCGCAGGTTCAAATCCCAAGGGCACACACCTCTGACTTTTCTAAAAAATCATGTGTTATTCTTTGTGAATTTATCGTTCGCTTTAACGGTGAAGGAAAACATCGTGAGGAAACCTGCACATCTGAGAAGTTCTCTATAGGAATTTCGAAGGTGTGTGAAGTCTTCCAACCCGCACTAGGCCAGTGTGGTGGACTAAGGCCTAATCCCTCTCAGTAGTAGAGGAGGCTCGTGCTCAGCAGTGGGCAAGTATATAATACAGGGCTGATATTATTATTATTAATAGATGTTAAGTGAGGTACTGTGTAATTTCTTGTTTACAGAATATTTTTTTTTATCCACACGGCAAAGCCTCCTCAGCACTTGATAGTAAGTGAAGTGGAGGTCCAATAGAATGTCGACTGATGAGAGAGAGATGAATACCCCTTGCCAGTCGACGCAATTATGCCGGCGTATTGACATCGGATATACTGTATACATAGTATATGTAGTCTGTTTCAGAGATTTAAGGATATTTTTTTTTATTTCTTACTGTTGGGTTTTGATTATATTAAACATTGTAGTGATACCTGTATACGTTTTATAATCGTTGTGAAGGATTATATTTTATAGTAGATAAATCGTATAAATATTAGGTTCAAAATAAAAGAAAATATAGCTCCAATATTTTTTTTGTAAACCCTTTATATAGCATAAACAAAACTTGCATTTTAAACAATATTATCTTAAATAGAGTAACAGCTGTAACAGATTCGATTTATTAGTGTTTCGTAGCAGTTAATTTAATAGGATTTTTCAAGCCAACAAAAGTGTGGCAACCCGATGGCGCATGTACCGAATGCAGTCACGAATGTGTCGCAAGCAACCATCACTTTGGGATAGTTCCCGCTCACACAAGTCGCAACACTGGTCTGATTGTGAAACTGAAGGACTGTGCCTCCCGCCATTGTTGAAGGGTTGGCACTAATTCTCTATTTGACTTTTCAAATATCTGTCTATCCTTTCTTATTCACAATTATTTATGCCAACGTGCTTTATTTCTGTCAGTGTTAAATCCAGTTATGTTGTAAAGTCATAATTACAAAGTCAGGCAAATCGAACACAATTGCGGGCTGAAGGTTTTGTACTCCAGATGATGCCAGACTTACTCTTATAGTTATCTATCAGCTTCAAAAGATAATTCTCTATAAAGATAGGTTAGACAAGGGGTGTAGGCTTTCAAACAAGGTCCCGTTGTCTTGCTCGATAACAGGCTCCCAGTACCTATTAAAAAGTGATGCCTACTATCCGTAGATCTATTTGGTACATTGCAATGTTTACTGGTATATGTGAGGGCACTCGTTAAAGTATACTTTATTGCCAGTGCGTAGAAATACTCTTTTGCCCGAATTTTATTGACTCTGGTTTATTCCGCTGTACAGGGTCCATTTACGACGTCATGCGCGAACGTAAATTTTATAGGATTTTCAACTCTGGTTTAATAGAGTTTTCCGTTACCCACTGACCACGTTTATGGGTGGCCTTTAAAGTGTATTTTTATGTGCAGCCAAATCTTTCGTCTTCAACTAACAGTCTTGTACGACTATTAAAATGACTAGCGTCAGCTCTATGATTCAATCCACAAATACTTTTTGCTGCTTAGCTTACATCGTCGGCCATTATAGCCAAGAATATTCCACATTATGCTGTCGAATTGCGGTCTTAACTCAAGTACACATGTCCAGCGGTTATCAGTTTTGCGGTTATTACGTGCGAACAAAGAACTAAGCAAGGCTAATTATCATGCGTGTGTAAAATATTCTTGGCCGAAGTTAATGCGCTACGCTATTTTACAGGCGCGTGCATAATTAATACTCAAGGGGATAAATTTGAACAATGAAACATTTAATGCTTAGATAATCAATAATTAAAGTTTGTTCGTGAATTATTCGCTAATATCAAACAAATATTGAATAATCCTAATTTGAAAGTAGAAATTACTGAATCCATATTATTATCAAGCGCAATGTTGGATTAGCAGATCGATATATTCTAGAATTTGTGCTAAAATACGGATATCTATAATATGTTGATTCCTCAAAGCGCAGTTTATATCTGTATTATTTAAATTAATTTACGGAACAACAAGATGGATTGGCATAATAATACTGGGTTTTCTTAGAATAAAACTAACATAGATAATATACGACAAAATTATTATTGTCTGGATAAAACAATATAATATTTGTCAATTACAATTTACATTTAGTAATAAAATCATGAAATTGTTTTAAAACATTTTAAACTATGTAATTTTAACTCTAAAAACCATAACGTAAAATAATCTTTATTTCATTTTCTTACGTTTGTTAATCTCATATTCTGAGTTAATGCGTAGAATTTATATGCAAATTATGAACTAGTTGAGCAGTAATTATCACGTGCACATGAAACGTTTAGTTTGAATCTTAACTGCCTATCTGTGTAAGTAGATAATATGAGGCACAGATAGCAAAGCAAGCTATGAATAGAGAATTCACGTAGAGTCTACAATTTTATGTTAGTTGTTATCGGTAGTTAAAGAGTATCAATTGTATATACATATTTACGCCTTTATATCCCCAAGCAGGTAGGATGAAGCGCAACCAGTGCACCCACATTTCTACCGCCGTATCATGCACAAATAGATTTCTTGCCGATACTCAGTAAAAATACCTAATATCACTTTGCTCGACCCGGGGATTGAACCGGAGACTTCAACACTGCAGTCGTATCGTAATATTACCACGCCACCGAGGCAGTCAACTGAATATATAAGTACTATGGTAAAATTGCAACTAGAGAGATAGATATAAAAATAAAATTTGTTCTGGGAACGTAGTTTTTGGGTGCATTTTTCACTTTGAATTTTGATCCCGTTTGAAATAGAAGCAAGGTTTCTATATTTATTGTGACTATGTCGTGTATACAGATAGGAATACATTTTTGTTCCACTTAAATATGAATTCAGAAACGTTTTTTCCTATGTAGGTTATATTTAAATTTGAGCCTAATTGTTATAATTTTTACCGATAAGTTCGTGCAGCATGCTTACAATACTACGTAAAACATTAAAAATCTTTAAAGATTTCATGTTAACAAAATGAATGAAAAACGTTAGGGAAAACGCATTATGAATTATATCAACAAGGCCGTAGATTCAGCAATAAGTAACAAGAC
>NC_051126.1:7683719-7702012 GCF_014839805.1 Manduca sexta
AAGTCTAAGGAAGAGCCACAGATTTATTCGACATATGGCTGAAAAAATATCAAACGGTTAATAACAAATATTAACTGCTTCATTATATATTTTTTATAATTACAGTGCTTTCATCTTTAGTTTAAATGTGTTTGGTATTCGTTCTTGTAATTCTCATATATTCTAAAAACAAAGACTACACGTAGTCAAATGAGATAAGTTTCACATTTACCAAAACTAATGTGGATCCATTGTTCACACGTCATTATTCCCAGGGCGGGTAATGTTGCGTCGTGCGATAGGTACTGCCAGATGTATGCGCATATTAACATGACCCGCATCCTAGAACGTACTTCATACATGTATTCTTTATGAGCAAAATTTCGTCTGACTAGTTAGCTTTTGAATTAGGTTAGTGTGATGTGGCATTAAAGGAGTTCCGTCATTTATTATTGAAAATATTACTGCACACCCCTATGACTGCGTCGGATCTCGTAATGAAGTATCTACCGTACGTAATAATATTATAATTGAACCCTGTTACAACCCTCAAATTAATGCAGTGTATCCTCTAGCATCTTCTTTAATATTTACGATCAAAGAAGATCGATAGAAAATATTATGATACACTACAGCAGACTATGCTCAAAAGGTTCTGAAAACTTCCTTAAAAATAGGAGTTAGGCCCCACACTTTCGCGCTGATAGCACTAAAGGGGTTACTAAAATGAGCGAATGAGTGCTCGTACTTTTCCCTACGTTGTTGCCATAATATAGCCGGGAGAAGTGAAAAAAATATGCCAAAAAATTATCTTCAACAAGAATTCTTTTTGTTTAATGACTGATACAAATTAACATAATATTATAACTGGCAA
This sequence comes from Manduca sexta, assembly GCF_014839805.1. NCBI lineage: Eukaryota > Metazoa > Arthropoda > Insecta > Lepidoptera > Sphingidae > Manduca > Manduca sexta. The sequence goes on from NC_051126.1 coordinate 7,684,573, forward strand.
GGTAAAACAGATAATAAGTATGGTGCAGCATAAGGCACTGGCGTAGAAACAAGTGAAATTGCTGTTAGTTTTAACATTGAACCTCCGCTTTATGTTGTCAAATTAGGTTGTTGCCAGGAGCAGTGGCGGTCGTTCGTTTAATCTAAGCGGTAATATTAACAACATAAATTTTGCACGTCTTGCTAGAGTACCCACGGATTTCTGTGCACTTAGATATAACCTCATTTATGTAATATGCACATATGTGGGACACTTTATGTTGCCAATTTAGCAGGAAATAATTTCTGCTGTGTTAATTTCATTCCGTATTTTCGTTTATTGACTTCACAGTAACTTTTAGATAAGTCGAATAGTGACGCTTAAAGAAAAACTTAAAAAATACCGAATGACCGATCAGTGTTCAAGCGCGAAAAACTGCAAAAAATCTTCGCTCGTCTGGACTACGATATTTTTTGTTATTTTGTTACATCCTCAGAACTCTACATTAACCATTTCCCTTGAAAATCATCCTAAAACAGTATCCTTTCTACAATTTTTATCGGCTGAGCAAAAGTCCAAAAATTTCTTTAACAAGTTCATAACATACTGGAGCAGGCAAATTGGCAGCAAAACTGCGATAAGCGGAGGGAGCGGCAGATACGTCCTGGATGGAGCTTGATGGAGGTATTCAAACGAGAACGATATCGTTTGCGCCTGCTGGCACTAAAGTGAAAAATAGCGAGTAAATGAGTCAATAAACTGCTCTTGGTAAAATTTGTGACCATACATAATAGTAGAGATTATGGCAGAGGCTTTTGAACAATTTTTATAGTATAGTGGCCCAGTGTTTTTAAAGAGTAAAGTTATAAGACAACAACAATAGTGTTTGATGGTCATTTAGAGACATATTTTTAATGCAATACTTCATAGCTGTAACGAGAGACTAAGGAAGAAAGTAATATTTATTATTATTATTAAGTATTATTATAATTTGTTAGGTATCATCATTAATAAACTAATGAAATTCAACATTTTATTTTATAGTATTCATTCCCTTTCTACATTTCTCTGGTTTTCATTCACTATCAAGGTCAGATAAAAGTTGAGCATGCTTTTATGAATCAGATAGATACTTCGAAATTGGGCCGAATCATTGCGCATATATGATTATGTTGTCCACCAAGACAAATCTCAAACAGGCAATTACCATCAACTGCTCTGTGGATTAAGGTTTTTATAGCATTCTATCTCGATATTTCGATGCAGAAAATCATGCTTTGTGCCACTGCCGATGGACGGAAAATGAGTTTATGATGTCTTGGGCATGTAGATTTAGTACGTAACGTTCTGTTTGATAAAATTATCACCACGACATCAATTTGATTCTTGCCTACGGTACTATAACAATATTTAGCTATAAATTATGATTCATCAAGACGAGACCCAATTAATATTTCGTTTACGTAACCAACGATGTTCGTATATATGAACAGAATTTAAACACATCTGAACATTACTTATTTCGTTATCAGCTCTGTACGTGGTTCTAGTGTGGTCCAGAATATCTGAATACGTCGGTAACATCCGTAAAAGCTGTAAATTCTCATTAAACCGTTGCCCTCGGTGGCCGGGCCGGAGGCGAGCCGTCAAACTATGCTAATTCAACATACATATCCCCAGCCGCAGCTTGCACGTGCGGTACAGTCTAACCAAAAAGTGTGGCTAAAGAACAGAAACAAAATGTTGCTTGATTACGTATTTGCATTACATAAAGCGTCCGAGAGCGCATTGTTTACAACTTTAATATGAATTTGTGGATTGTTATGGTATTTTTTATTCGACATAATATATATTATCAATTTAGATACTCAGTATCTCCCTATTTATGCTTACACACGCAAACGCCTTTTAATTTCAAAGCGGTAGGCAGAGGTGTAACTATTGGACCCAATTTCCGCCGTTTGTATTTTGCATAAATTCCAGACTCCTAGCTGATTCTCAGTAGAAAAACCCCATTTTTGGGATTGGGACTTGGGATTCGAACCCGGGACCTAAATACTAGTCGTATGCCGCACGCTATGAACTTACGCCACCGAGACGTTCAGCTAATAAAACAATTTTCATCGATTTCTCTACATACGTAATTCCAACAAAGTATCATAGTCATGGATGCGGACCTGGACTTTTAGTATTTATAGTCTTTCAATCTTTAGTCTTAATGTTTCTAGAGTTAACTACTTTTTCGATTAAGACCTGTAGCTATGCAGTCGTAGTCAATGACTAGTATAATTTGCATGTAACAAATACTAAATAAAGAGTCTACAATGCATCTGATGGTATTAATGTACTTTGATATAATGTTGATTAACTAGCGATTTTTTATGTCATTCATCTATACTTATAATAAATCTGTAGAAAGGTCAATTCTGTACATGAAATATATTTCCAAAATAACTATCAGGGGGTGATTAGGGATCGATACTGATGCCAAAAATGCAATTAGTAAAATTTTTGTCTGTCTGTCTGTCTGTATAACCGTTATAGAAACAAAAACTACTCGACGGATTTTAACGAAACTTGGTACAGTTATTTGTCATAATCCTGTGCTGGTTATAGTATACTTTTCATCACGCTACAATTAATAGGAGCAGAGCAGTGAAGGGAAATGTTGGGAAAACGGGAGAAGTTACTCCATTTTTTAAGCTTCCGTCGCGTGTGCAACCTTAATGGTTAAAGCTACGCAGATATCATGTATGACGGAAATGTTCTCCTTAAAATTATGTAAAATATATCCCACGACAGCATATGTCTATCTTTTATGGTTGACTCACAATAACACGTGTAACTCCCGATAGCTTAGCAGTTCGAAGCATTCTCATTATATTTGTCTACTCTTACGTTTATAACACTCAGTCATCCCTAATTAAAAAAGTTAACATTATTAAATATTTCATAAAAAAGAATCATAGAAATCGGTATAGAAACACCAAAGTTATACATGAAATACGCTAATAATAAGCCATCATGCGTGAATACTAAATCATGCTATAAGATTCTTTCGATTTCACCAGGATCCCATCATTAGACCCTGACCGGACAATCGGACCACCTGCATACCACCATACATTAAAAAAACATCCCGACAAATTGAGCACCCCCTCCATTTTTGAAGTCCGAAATCCACGCGGGCGAAGCTGCGAGCGGAAGCTAGTACTTTAACAATTTTGACAGAGGTTGCGACCGCGTGATTATTTTCTTTCTAGATAAATATTTTCCTGAGATTACAGGTAGCCTATTCTACTCAAGAGTAATGTAGCTTCCTATTAGCGAAAGAATTTTCAAAATTCGATTCAATAGTTTCAGAGATTAGCCCAAATATGCAAACATACTCACTCACTCATAATATTAGTATAGATAGGCAAAATGGCGCAATGAACCGTAGGCTGCCCCCAATTTTTTATTAATTTATATTCTTCAAGGACGTCATAAGGTACATAGGGACAGATAATACATGAGGTCGGCCCGTAATAAACTTTACCGAAGGGCACTTATACATAACGTCAAGCAAAATATACGAGTACATATTACCCTTTTTACGAGCCGTGTATGCCGGGTCAGTATAATGAAGGAGGCTTAAAAATAAATTCGGCCAGTTATTTTGCATGCACACAGTGAAATCCCCGGCTGTAACTAGAATCGTTTTACGGAATGTTCCACGAGTACACAAAACATAAAATAATTACATTTTCTGTATGTTCTAGAAAGGGCGTTACCAGTTAGGAATGCTACGTGCAGTGTAGGTGGATAGGAGGCACTGTTACAATAAAATAGAAGGCTCCTGTACAGCAAACTGAAAATAATTTTGGAAGACATAAATAGAAACTTAGATAAACGAAGGCACAAAGACAGTTCTAATATTCTAATAAATATAGAATTGCACTCATAATTTTACTCATTACTTTAACTGATATTACGATAGATTTATAAAGACATTTATTTAAATTAGAGACATTAGCCTTATTTACTTACAAAGCCAACTTCCTAATGAACGTATCAAACAGTCTAATTGAATAGCTAATAAACAAAGTGTCCAAGTTTACCGCCGCGCAATAAATAATAGATAAATTAAATGGCCGAGAGCTCGGGCCAAACAGAATTAAAACTTTCCGGGAGGTTTCGCGTAAATCACAGCTAGCTGATTTATATTTCACGCACCTTCCGCCCTAGTCCGGAGGTGCCGCGTGATATTCACCTATAACGAACGGCGTGGTTTATAGTCCTCGTGCACACTCGTTTGTGCTTGTATGCATCGTGTAATTCCACTTCATTTAGATTGGTTTGACAAAGGCTCCCCGTAAAAAAATGCTTGTCGAAGCGTTCTTGTTAAGAGTTTTCCTGTCTAGATCTTGTAGATCTTTTCCTAGTAATTCCCACACGGCCACCTACACTTTCTAAAGAGACATACGCTATGAATACGTTCAGGTATGATATAATAAATATATTTCGTAAATACTAAGTAGGTTATTATTTTTCTTTTTACTTAGTTCTACGTGCGGTGTTTTAATAATTTGTTATCTTTTTTGTTTGGTTTTAGTTTTTAAGCTTATAATGTATTGTATAATGCTGTTAGTGTGTCACAAATGGTAAATATTCTGACTGTCTTAAACAACTGGAATATTTATTTATTTATATGGTTCGTCAAATTATTCAAAATTCATTAGCATAAGTTAATTCTAACCACTATTGGCTGTCCTTAATAATAAATAAATAAATATTGCAGTGTAATCACTAGATAGTTACGAAAATGTAAATAATTTTCATAACTATTCAAATAAATTAATGTATATGCTGTATAATTTAATTCACTAACTTCTCATGTACAATGTACTATACCCACATAGCTATAGTTGTCTTAAATATATATAAACAGAAAATTAGTACCTACTTGAAATGTCGGTAGATTGTTTGTTATATTTTTAGAACTGGTTGGTGAATACACTATGCTTATTATTAGGTCAGATTCTCACAGAGGCGGATGATAGAAGGACCGCGGGAGCTGCCACGTAGGCGGCAGAAACTGTGGGCGGATAGAATTTTTGCTGGCATTTTTTTATTCAGCCCAAACACGTGGGAGTCTCAATATAGTCTTTCAAACGAACATAAAAGTATGTGATGACGGATGAGTAATAAGTATTTGCCAAATATGGACGATGTAAAATTTTGAATAGTAGACAACATTTGACTAACAACTAGTTTCTATATGAACTGAAAATTTAACGCCATAAGACCTATTACAAAACAAGCGGCATAATATGGGCAAAAGCAACAATAACTTTGACCGTTACTATCAATGAAGAATTTGGCCATTACTCGAAAGTTCGTTAGGTACTATGAGTTTACAATATCCGATTAATTTCCACGAATAAACAATGTAAATTGAATTAACAGATTGCATACCTGAACTATCAGGTTAGTGTCAGTAGTGTATGAAACGGATATGCGGTCGCTGCATAGCAGTTAATCGCAGCCACAGCGGGCATCCAAAGCTGAATAGTACTGCGACTGCTGTCGAAGCATGTAGTCACTATTGATCACTCGTGTATAAGTTCGTACGATTTAGGATACACTTTGTTATATACAACGTCAACTGTGGCCGAGTAACCTGGGTGCATGTTTTGAGAAAGCATTTATTCGTGTCTAATGTCTTCTATCCTATCATATTGTAACTTTTTCTAGTGGTAGGATATATTGCATATCCGCCTGGATAGCGACTACTGTATACAAGTCGTGTTCCGGGATCAAACTGTACATGTCCGGTCCCAGCATAATTATGTTGACTGCCAAGGGGTGATCATCTCTCGTCAGTCGAGATTCTATTGGACCACATTCGGCCTACCATCAGGTGCAGTTGGGTCCATTTGACTTGCACATATAATAAAAAATATTTACGTTATGTACTGCCTCAGTGGCGTAGTTGTATTGCATGTCCGGTACAATAGCGCTCTGAAGTCCTGGGTTCGAATCCCGTGTCGGGCAAAGTGATATTTGGGTTTTTCTGCTCAGTATCAGCCCGGAGTCTGGAATTTGTGACCGATATGGCGATAGGCTCGCCCCCTATCACATCATGGGACGGAACATATTTGGCGAAAAGTGGGTGCCCTAGTTGCGCCTCTGCATATCCCTTCGGGGATAAATGCGTGATGTTATGTATGTATGTACGTTATGTAGTTATAAATCATGTGTACTTTTCCCTAAATATTACTTATACTTAAGTCAAACATTGTAATTAAGTACCTATTTTAATTGCAAGTTACAGTGAACTGTTTGCTTTCTATTATTACAGATTCGCCTCATTGAACAGCTTACGAAGTCAGTTCACTAGAGGATAGGCGCTTAACATTATTTGTTCCTGGCAAACGTACTTACGAATTGAACTCCGGTTTAAACTTCGCTAATTCTAGCTCTCGTGATATGAGTTTTACTAAATTGTTATTTAAAGAGTTTGATCTTTAATAATCTTATCTTCTTCTTCTTCTTCTTTTATATTATGTCTACCATGTATTTGTCGATTATTTCACCAATGTCGAGTAATAATAGCAGACACAAAACAAAAAGAGAGTAAAAAATCAGGTAATCAAAAAACTGCATTTTGTAAACCCCTGTCTAGTAATCTAATATTACTTTGAAGTAAAATTGTCCAATGTAGAAATGTGTTCAAATGTGTAATTAGACAATAGGTTCCAAATATTAAAATATATTCTCCTTTATTAAAGAATTATCTCTATATATAACGATTTCTTTTCAACATCCAAATATATTCAGGTAGTGTGTTATTAATAAGGTAGGAAGTGCATATATGCCATTTAATTTGTTCCAAGTATTAAGAGCTAAGTCTCACCTTCTACCACCTGAATTACCTAGCCTATTAGTTATATCTGAGTCTGAATCCTCCTGCAATCTCCTGTTAATACCCACCTAAGAGAATTAACAACCAAATTAACAATATATATGCGAATCTAATTTAACCTAACAGCTTAACTGTGTACATACAGGACAAGACATCGCCACATTGCTCTGTTATTTTTAATAGGTACGTAAAGTTTAGTTTGAATTTATGACTGTAACTAATTAATATAAAAATATGTATGTAACTTGCGCTGCGTACATATTTTATAAGCTTTTTTTATAGTTGATATTATAGCTTTTTAATCATGGAAATTGTACATACTGGGAAACTCGGTCGTAGTTAAAATATAGCAACACAAATGTACATGGAATGAAATTCATATTCATCTAAAAAACAGAAGGTTTTCAGTCTTAAAAACTCTAAAACTAATCAATTGTTAGTTGAACAACCCTAAATTCGGAGCTGAATAAAGCTGAATGCCTAAACTCCCTCCTCTCCCTGGCTGCGCCCATGGTGCGACATTTATTCCGGGAAAGGGTTCGCACAAGCTCGTTTGCTGTACCTACATGGTAAGCCTAGTAAAGCCGAAAACGTTCCTATCAATAAATAAACTCACTACCCGTTATACAGCATATTATGAGCGTTTCTTCAGACGTATTAAGTAAATCCCACTCATATTCAAGAAGCGACGATTAAGCATCGAGTGAATAAATCGCTATTGAATAGAATCGATAAGAGATGCCGATGCGGGGAAATGATTTATTGACTCTGCTTCAAGTCCGCTCTCGCTAATGGCGGCTGTATAAGCATTCGCCAATGTGTTTGTTTTATTTTCGTTCTGTAGACGATAAATAAAAGAAAATTATGCAATCAGGAACTCGGCAAAAACAGCCAATTGATGCGCGGCGCTTTGATGAAAATATTATAGAGTATTTGCTTGTTGAAGTCAAGTGTTTATTGCTTTTGTCTGATGTTTATTGCGCTTATTTTTCTATTGATGGAAGCTGCATATAAATAGGAATAGGTATTTCGCTCTGTATTTTATCATGTTACGGATATGTTCGTCAATTCTGCTTCCTCTTTAAAACCTAAGTTTTTAACCGAATGTTGAAGTCACAAAAATATGCACACCACATGGCTTTGTGATGTAATGTTTTACCAAGTTTACAATATTTTTATATTATTCAAAGTTCACAACCTATCATTAGAAAGCGGCTCAAAACACTAACAAAAACTGGGTGACCTCAATTACACATTACTTGAACGTTTTTTTGCGTGCAATACAGGAGAATAAGAAAAAGAAAAAACGAACCCGTCAAAACTAAAATGAATAATAAATTATAGCAGTGTTATATTTTCAAAAGTAATTTAAAGTTTGAGTTGAACAAATTAGGGGTTTACGAAAACATTCATAATACATGTTGAATACTACGAAACACATGGAATTTGAATACCATCTGATATTATTTAGAAAGGAATTTTAAATTTGCAAAGCCGCGTCTATAAAAATTATATTAATAGGTATAATTTATATCGAACCACATATTTTTAGCATAGCTTTATATTTATTTCGTGTGCAAAATTTTCTCTACTTAAATTTATTACGTTTCGTGCATTTCTATAGTTAACACCATACAAAGACTGTTAAATTCCGACTTTAACATTTGAATCCAGTGACCGTATAAACCGCAGTTTATAAGCAATCTTAATATTATCATTAGCTAGTAAAGCACTTGCCTCTACATTCAGTAAGAATTAGATTGGAAATACTTAAAAAATTGAGAAAAATAACCTACTATAGTAATTAGTTGCAAAATATAGTATTTAAAATAAAAGAAATTGTCAAATTTGCCACTTATAAAACTGAAAAGACTCACTTTAAAATTAATTATTCCCATTCTGCGCTGTCATGGGGTTTTTATCGTCACAGGCTAATCTTTCTCTTGAATAATTGATGAGGAAGGCTAAGAAAAATATTATTCAAAGACTGACGCGATCTTAATGGCTTATTTTGATTAGCTCTCTTAAAGATCTGTGACCATTAGTATAATTTTGCAAATGTTCGTGATAAGGTTTACACCCTTCTATATCTATAATCAGTGAGAATTCCAGAGACCTGAAAAACCCCTTTACGTATGAAGTGCCAATTTTTTCCTTCAAGGTCCGATACTCTTTGTCCTTTTTTTCGTGCATTTTTTATCCTTCGCAAATTGTTGGCATTGTTAGTGAAATTAAGTAAGACCAGACACATGCTCGTCTTTCCATTTACGCTATTTAAAAATCGAATTATATTGAAGCGATCTAAAATAAAGAATTCACAGCAAGGCCACTGAATAATGCGTCTATAAATGTAGAGATAAATAAAAAACACACACACACACACATCACGCTTTTATCCCCGAAGACGTATGCAGAGGCCCACTTTTCGCCGAGTGTGTTCCGTCCCATGATGTAATAAGGAGCGAGCCTATCGCCATATCGAACACAAATTCCAGACTGCGGGCTGATACTAAGCAGAAAAATTTAAATATCGCTTTGCCCGACCCGGGATTCAAACCCAGGACCTCAGAGCGCTTCTATCCCGCGCATGCAGTACAACTGCGCTACCAAGGCAGTAAGAGATATATCATAGATATATATCAAAGGTTACTAAAGCATCGATAATGGACATTAGGAATTTGTGGCCCAGCTCCAATCATGGGAGAAATCATATATCAAATTGTAGGACAATACGATGTAGACAACCCGACTGGATACACACAATACGATTGTTTGGTGCGGATATTGACTAGGCTTAATTATAGCTAACATTGTTCTCAAGATTCACTAAATTCTCGCTATCTGTATTATACTTTGATTGATTGACAATGAAACCTTCCTGCGTTCGAAATGTTTAGGTTTAAAGTTCGATATCCAACGCCAAAGCAGCTTGTAAAAGAGGACCACGCAAGAGATGTTTCGATACTTTTAAAAATTTTCTAGGCCGTATCTACATGTTTATTTAAATACATAAAAATAATAATATATTTATTTCCATTCCTTTTTGATTTAAATCAATGTTTTAACTAGTGAATAGCAGCAATAGACGTAAAATAATTGCAATGAAATATTTTTGAATCAGCGTGGTGGACTAAAGTAATCCGTATCACTAGTAGAGGAGACCCGCGCCCAGCAATGGGTCAGTATGTTATACAAGGCTGATACTATTATTATATTTGAATCTTCCAAATTAAATTATAATTTCACGAGCATATTTTGAATCACAAATAAATTAACTGATATCTATATTTATATGTATTGTACGTTTGTACAGACACTCGTTAATTACTTTATACTTATTACTCAGGTAAGATTCATGACAACTGCCATGAATATCCCTGAGGTATATTTATATTTATCCAGCTTACTAAATACTGCCGATCGGTCTCTCGGACGATCTCTTGAGAGCTGTACTAGATTCCCGCACAAAATAACATCATATTATCATTTAGAATTTGTAACAAATTCTCCTTTGGAATACAATCATCTGCGTATTTTTGTTTACTGAAAAGGAATATTTGCAGTAGACATATAAAATACAATAAAGTATAACATTTAATGAAAGATTTACCTAAGCCGTTTAAAGAATTATCACGTGTCAAAAAATTTACAAATTGTGTTCCATCGAACAGTGAATTCTAATAATTTTATAAGATATTTTTTTTATACATGCACAACAAAATGATCTCACTGCACCTGATGGTAAGTGCGGTAGGGTCCAATAGAATATTGACTGACAAGATATGATTTCCCCTCGACAGTCGACACAATTATGCCGGACTGTTGGAACCGGATGAACAAAGGCTGATCCCGGAACGCGACCACTTACGTGAGCCACAATGGTGGGTTACCTTGTGTACCATGGTCTCTATCAATGCGGATATAATACACGTCTTTATAAGAGCAATAGGAGCCAAAGCAATAGTTTTAGATTTTTTTTCTGTATGATTCTTCACGCATCACGCAAAACCTACTACATGGAATTGAATGCAGTTTTCGCCGATGTATTTATAGCCGTTTAACTTAAAATACACTCCTGTTTATTCCGGAGAAATATAAAGCGTGACTTTTATTCCGGAAAACTTTTTGACGCGGGCAGAACCACAAGTAAAACCTAGTTCGTAATACGCACCGTCCCACACATTACAAAGATGAATCACAGCTTCGTTCCGTTTCAGACATTAAATATCTAACTCTATATCAAAAGCGAGTTTCAAAAGTTTTCTCATTTACATAAGTGACTTAACCTTTATCCATTTTATGTTCAAACCTTGCAGATTTGCCAGGATGTTCACTCCAGTCAGAAATATTATGCCGCGGCCCCTGCATATGCAAATACGTTGAATCTCCCGTAGCAGTATTAAAGGGAACATATTATTTCTTATCTGCTTAATGTTATTATTATATTTTACTTTAAAATTGTTTAGCGTACTCCCATTGGTCTTACTAATAAATTATTTTATAGTTTGTGATAATGTTTGGAGGTCCGGAGTTTGTATGCTAGGATGTTGCATTTTTACTATCTACCGCAAGGTGACAAAGTTTGTCCATCACATTACTCCCAGACTTAGAAAATAATATCACTTATACATTTGTATCAATACACATATATTTTTTTATGGTGTTTGATTATTTTTGTCATATAATGTTGAAAGCTTATACAAGACGAAGTGTATGGTTAGAAGAAGAAGGGACCCGGCAGTAGACAAATGTAAAGGTTGAAATAGTAAAGAAAATAATTAATGTTACACCGAAAATATTTTATTAAAATGTTTGTCAGCTTCTAAAATCTAATTATTAAAATCTTGCTCAACAATATGTTTTTTTGTTAACCTAAATTTATAATGTAGGCAATAAAAGTAAAAGTTATGTATGTTTTATTATTATAAAATAAATTTACACGACATTACCATTAACATTTTAAAACTTCAATTTATTAGACATTATCATAAATTTGCCATCGGAAGAAAAATTTCGAAATACAATTTGCATATATTTCGCTCATTTTCTGCGTGCGGCACGCGTTCATGCGGAAGCTATGAATTAATTAAGTGTAACCAAATACGCTTATAGAATTATTTAATATTATTTATGCTTAATACAAAGATTTTCATGTTACGCACGTAGCTATATTTTAATATAAAATTTCAAATTCGTTCATCTTCTACTTACATCAAAAAATAAATGTACAACCCACAAGTTATTAATTGAATTATACATTATATTTATTTATTTATATTATAAAACAATACGCTTTTCACAAATAAGATGGGATAGAAATAAATACGTACCGATATTGTAATGTTTTAATGTTTTAGTATATTATGCAGTGGATTTGAAAATTCATTAAATTATAATTTATTCAAAATAAAGCTTACATCGACGATAAAAGCCAAAAAACCAAAACTATTGAAACAAACCTTTTTAACGGATTTTATTGAGGTCCTTTATTTGATTCCGTTCTCTTGACGTTTCGAAGTCTGCAACCTTCATGTTCATGGAGCGGACTGAGGTTTTGGTCTTCCAAAGTCATAGTTACAATATCAGTTGTTGACGATAATAATGTTGATTGTAAAATAGTTTTATTTCAATGTCTAACATTCGCGTAAACATAAGAAATAATTATGCAAACCAAAACAAATCATAACAAACTTAACTGTTGCTTTTCCTTCAACTAGTGTGCAGTCGTACAGTATTATTAAAGTCGATGCCGTTCTTAAACACAATTTATCGGTTTCAACAAACATTAAAAAAATCATAATTCACATCCGACTGCCTCGGTGGCGTAGTTGTATTGAATGTCCGGTACAATAGCGCTCTGAGGTCCTGGGTTCGAATCCCGGGTCGGGCAAAGTGATATTTGGGTTTTTCTGCTCAGTATCAGCCCGGAGTCTGGAATTTGTGCCCGATATGGCGATAGGCTCGCCCCTGTCACATCATGGGACGGAACATACTTGGCGAAAAGTGGGTGCCCTAGTTGCGCCTCTGCATACCCCTTCGGGGATAAATGCGTGATGTTATGTATGTATGTTATGTATAATTCACATCCACATATCCGCAATCGTCTGAACAAAAAGTAAATAAACCGTCCCATGGGTGAAACTAGTCAAAAACTGAATTTATTGCTGGTTTGCAGAGTAAAGAACGGACATCCATCACTCGTATCACGTAATCGGATCTTTTGCCCGCATGTCCCGATACATTCCAGCCTATTCCGTTTGACGTGAGGCCTTTTCCCTAATACTTCCCTTTGAAATACCAACATTGCTGAAAAGTTTAAGGAAACAGATATAAATCTGCGCGTTACTTATGGCGATACCTCAAGGTCCATTTTCATACATTTTGTTTCGGCTTTAATCTGGGTAACTAAACAAGTATTGGCAAGTAAAGAATTTAAATTCACGTCTAGTTAGTGATTAGTTCTCGCAGTTGAAAGAAAAACGTAAAATAATTAATAATCATGGATATTTCGGCCTTTAAAATTTAATATGACGAAATTTTAAAGGCAGAAATATCCATGATTATTAATTATTTTTACGTTTTTCTTTCAACTGCGAGAACTAATCACTAACTAGAGGTTTTACTGCCAATACTTGTTTAGTTACCCAGATTAAAGCCGAAACAAAATGTATGAAAATGGACCTTGAGGTATCGCCTTATACAACATTTATTATATTTGCCCCAATCGTTAATTTCACATACATACCAAAAGCACTTTTGTAAACAATTCATTATCAGCTAGGATGACCATTGTCCACTGCTCAATATATCCTACAGTTTTTTAGACCTTCCTGTTACTTAACTAATAAGTAATTGTGATAATTACTGTGGCACAATTAATATTTCCGTTGCATTAAGAGGTCATCTACAGCAAAAACAAAACAACAACCAATGGGTGTAGTTTGACGCGAGTCGATTTGTGCGACAGATGCATAAGAACGGACATATTCCTTGTATATTGTGAATGGTTATAATATAATATTGACAAAATTTAATTTATTTAAAAATAGAAATGTATTCTCTTGAGCACAATCGTAACCTTGATTTATTGAATGTTCTTCTGATTGATTCTTATGACTGTATCGGCTTTTTCTTATATATTTCGATAAAATTGTATACCTGTAATTATAATTAATAAGAATATTATTTACTTCCAAAGCCTTTACATACTGTGCTAGTTCATTGGATAATATTCGTTACAAATTTGAGCTACATATTTTAGATACGTAAGGGGATCATGAATATCCTGAGATGAATGCCGGCAGCAATATCATAATTTACACGATATTAAAATGATACATCAAATTGCAGTCTCCTTATTGGCGTATATTAAAAATTCAATTCCTTCCTTTAACTTTATTACATTCAGTTTACCGGGTGCCATTAAGCGAGCGTTTTATTAATGTCGGTCCGATTTTCATTTTCGCGTCGTGGGGAAGCGCGACCAAATTGCTTTACAATATAATTACAGAACACCATTGTTCCGGAATCCGTTGTCATTGCTTCGATTTACATTCACAATGGAAACGATTTTGCGTTTGTTAGAATGTAGGTATTTTTGAATATAATTCATGAGAACTGAAATTAAAATATTTTATAATATGTAGATACGAAAACTGATTTATATAAGTTTGTAAATAACGCAAAGACGTAAATGTCCCGTTTTAGTTCAATAACTATAAAATTTCTAAACCCAAATTTTAATATGTTTTCAACAGCGTTTATCCATATTTTAAGAAATGTAGACCGTATATTTACTTTTAGAATTTCAAACCGCTCTAAGCTACAAAATCGACTATATAAAACTTAATATACTTTTTTAAATATTCTTTTTTATTAAATTAATTTAATAATAAAACATAATTTACGCATTTTAAATATCTCTAACGTAGAAACGTGTAATCGCCTTTTATATCCCAAGCTGATAAAAATGAAGGTTTCTTATATGTCTTTTACTATTACCACGCCCGCCTCGCCTTGATGTTATAAAGACATGCTAAGAAAAGTATTTTATCAAAATATTCATAAGGTATTCCTTTCTTGCTGACAAAGATTCTTAAGAACACCGGTGGATTCGCCTTTCAAATACAAACAAAAACCTATAGCACGTAGGTAAATTTTATTTTCACTAAGTAGGTGTTTTGGTTACACTGACAATTAAGTAAGAAAAGCCTAAAACTACTTAATTAAGAATTAATAAAAACTAAACAAATTAAACTCATAATATTACCGAAAGCATAAACTTATGTTTAGGAATTCCGCTATTATCTTACAAAATGTAAAAATTATTTGCTCGATGGCGTAGTTGTATTACGGTACGACTGCAGTGCTAAAGTCTCGATTTTGGTCCCTCGGTCACGCAAAATGATACTGGGCTTTCTAGTCGATATCAACCCAGAATATCAACATTATGGGACAAGATACGGCAGAAAGTGAGTACCAGTTGCGCCTTTACTTACCCCTTTGGGGATAAAAGGCGTGAGTATGTTTGTGTACGTGAAAATCAAATATGCACTCTTCCTTTGACCTATCACCACTAATACAGTAAAACATTCACGCGTTAGACGCTCTTCATCGCCGTAACAGATAAGATTAACAATACTACGTCTCATTTTGTTCATAAATAAATTACCTTATATTTCAAAAGTGAAAGTAACCCGAACGCCTACTGAACGAGCTCCGAAACTCCAACCATGATCCGCTAAATCTGATTATGCAAAACCCAGACCTAGATAATTTCCATATACATTCGCATAGTGTCGCCGAATAACATTTGAATTATGATAATATATGCGCTGAGTTTTGTATAAAAACACGCTTTTGGTTTCACTAAAGATCTTTATTTCTTATATTACATATAAAGTTATGTACATCATTTCAAACAACATTTTACATTTCGTTATAATCTAATTATAATATATTACAATACTAACAGTAACCACATATATGTGATCGTGTGTCGCAGCTACGATTTAACTAAATACATAATATTAATGAGAGGTGTTCACTTTGAAGTTCGCAGTATAGGTACCAGACAAGAACTTAAATAGTTTAGTCGGTCATCTTGTACATAGCAGACTGATATATCCCCATTTGAATTTTGAGGTATAGGCCTCAACTCTCTGAGCATTGGAATAATATAAACCAGGTTAATATCAATATGCTTGAAGAGACCCAAAACAGACTTAGAACAGCATTTTGTTACTAATATTCGGTAAAACAAAAAATAAATAATAACAAAATTGCAAAAAATCTTTACGTTTACTAAATCACCATTAATATAAATGTCATATAATTTAATCGAAGATATCCCAACATAAGATTACATAAATTATAAATATAAAATATTTTTGGTAGCCAACAGGATGTTTGCCAACCGAATTATAATGGCAAATAAAGTACAATTATTCCCGAAGCAAATGAATAAGCGAAGGAGGAAATATTATTTGTACAAATTAATTTATTTACAGCTTTAAATGTTGGCACTACACGGTATAACAGGTTATTACGTTGTACATCTCGGTGAAGGATTTGGTTTGGATTAAATCGATTACACTCGCAACATGCAACTGCAATAATGCGTACTTATTCTAGCGTAATTTGTAACATCGTTTTATATACACGGCACATATTATGTTAAATAATATCACTACGTAAACGAATATAACATGTCAGTGCTTTTAAATATTTACACATAAACCTAACTACGAAGAAATAAGGTACTCAAAACCATTACGTTAAAATATACTTCAAGTATAGTGAGCTTCTTGTTACACCATGATTTATTAATTAAAAGCCATTTATTTTCTGAGATTAAATTTCATTATAACTTTTTTATATGGTGAAAATTGTCTTTTCTATTTAACGTGCAACAAATAACACATTCCTATATTTTCTTGAGCGCTCACGTTATATCACTAGTTCATTACCCACAAAAATCTTCATTCTATTAATCACTTTAATCGTTGTTGCATTCACAAGCCTTCCGAAATCTATTGCTTGTACCTGACAAAAGAAAGAATCTAATCTTAAATCGGCTTGATCGATGTAAGCCCCGGATTGATTCAGTCTGTTCCACTTAATTCATTCACTTTTATCAATCAATTTCTGTCTTGTCCCCAGGAAAGACAGTAATTTCGACCGAAGTGATTCATTCATTATACTACCTGACGTGGTTCGTTATAAGTGCGCCAGTATATCAATTTCTGAAGGTGGTTGAGTGTGGGTTTCGTTGAGTGCTGTTGATCCTGAGACAGTTACTATAACTGGTTGTGCCTCGGTGTGAACTATGGTGACGAGATGATGATCGGGATCTTTTCTTGTTCTGTGGGCTTGGGTAGAGTTTCGATAGTGTCGTCGGAGTACTTGAGGTCGAGCGGTGTGATGGTTGGGAGAGTGTCGGTGACAGTAACGGGGGGATCGACGCGGGGCGCGCGGTATGAAGGAGGACCGCTGTACTCGGAGCCGCACCACGCTGCACCTGTTGACCCTCTGCTAAAATAAACCGAAGTTGAG
>NC_051126.1:7702512-7718181 GCF_014839805.1 Manduca sexta
TTGAATTATAAACATCGTGTGGTTCTTAGTCTTTTTCAATTAAACAAATATATATTTTCTTATTTAACAAAAGGCATAAAACAGAAAACACCTATTAACTAATTATACCTTAGCACTAAATTACATTAAGTCTAGATTGCCTCTAAATAAATCTATGCAATAATTGAAATTAAACTGCAGAAACTAATCTACAAGAAACAATTAACAAAGTCTACATCTGCCTATACTTATTTGATTTATATATACAAAAAATATATTTTTAATAATGCTGAAAGACAAATAAAACATACCTGTGAATAATAAAAAAAATTGATAAAATGATTTTTTGGCAATATAAGTTAACGTAGAACCTTGGCAAAGTGAGCCAGCGATTTGTTATTAACATTGATGACAAGAGTCTAAAGGTTGAAACTGAACACCGGAACTTTCTAATGGAAAATGCTAGTTCCCTCAAATTTGTATCCGCTTTTTATTAAGATATATAGTAACGAGATTCTGATGGTAGAATATGGGCACTTGAGCTTTCTAATGGCATATGATGTCGGAAGGGCGCATGCGTTATTGTTATTAGAAATTTCAATACTATCTCTACATATAAAAAAAATATAACAGGCCGATGTCTGCACATTATAGACATACAAGAAAAACTTATATTACTTTTCATAGAACAACAGAATCCAAAACAAAGGTTTTTAGAATTATTGTTTTTTCGTCTGTTCATATGTTCGTACGCGCATCACAAACAAACAGTTTTGACCAATATATTGCTACAGCTCTAACCGAAAATATAAGCTATATTTTATCTCGGGAAAATAGAAAGCAGGTCTTTTCCCAAAAAAGACTTATTTAAGTGCGCGAAGCCGCGAGCACAACCTAGTTTATAATAAAATCAAATAATTGTGTAGATACTTTATTACAACTGTTGACAAATAAGCAAACGGGTCCCTTTATAGTAATTGATCACCGCCCTTGAACATTTATAATACCACAAGTATAATCGATGCTTTGCCAGTCTTTAAAGTTATTTGTTTAAGGTTTCATGTTCTAAAAGGTTTACAGTCAATTACAGCTGCTTATCGATAGAGGATAATCTATATTTGTCTTAAGATTGTTTATATAAAATAAACAAATAGAAATACATAGACAAGAGCACCGTTATAAAGAAAAAGACTTAAAAAAAATCTTATAAACACAAACTCCTAAGTTCACTGACATGAAATAACTGACAGGCAAATCGAAAAGCAAAGCGATTCACAAGTTTGAACGCTCTCGGGACTCGAAGATAGCAAACACAATTCTTACGGCAGCCTCTAATTGAATATTCTCTTTGCGTAATACCGTCTTATTTCACCCTTTAAAATAAAATAAAGACTGAAAGCGAAACATGTAAATTTTATCGAGTCTGGATGCACAACCGTCGGGCTGGCGCAGGTTTTTCTTACCAAGGTAAAAGAGGAAACTTGGCTCGTATTTTTAGCTAAAAGTTACCCTACTGCAATGCTTTACGAGAAAATACTTCAGTGACTTGCGAAACGAGTTGTAAAAGAAAGGCGTATTGTTAGGCCTGGAACTAACAAATCATTTCAACCACTACCCAAAGAATTTGGAACAGTCGGTGTCACGGAAAAGTTATTAGACCGTATACGTAACAAGCCTAACAGCAATAGAAACCCAAACTTCTTAACTTTTGTTTACAATACATAAACGTTGCTCGTATTTTATACACAGACAATTTTGCGTCAGGATTTACTGTGAGCATTGTTTTCGATAATAATTTGAAAGGTTTGCAATATGTTCGTTATGTTTTGCTGGATGGCGTCAATTTTTGCTGACAAAATATTTCACGCGATTGCTTTATGGCAAAAGCGAACTGTCCGCTTAAAATTGTTAAATATTTGGTTTCCCAGTCAGTAATAAATTAGTTGGAAAATAGTTCTTTGTTATGAATATATTGCCAGTGGTAGGATATATTTATCCACAATCAGATAGCGACCACTATACACAAGGTGTTAAAACTCACCATAGTGGCCCATGTAAGTGTTTCGCGTTCCGAGATCACCCTGTGTATATCTTTCCAAAAGGCCGGCATCGGCAGACTGCCGTGGTAATCATCTATTCAATCGACATTCTTTACCCCATTATTTCACTATAAAAATATCACTTTACCCTAATATAGGTGCAAACTCTTGGAACTCCATTAGGTGCAGTGAGGTCACTTGGAACTTCAACAGGTGCAGTGAGGTCACTGGAACTCCACTTACAGTGCAGTGAGACGTAATTACCCACTTACAGGTGCAGTGAGGTCACGGGAATTACTCCACTTAGGTGCAGTGAGTCACTTTGGAATTACTAGGTGCAGTGAGGCCCACTTCTGGACCCACGATTTACATATGCAGTGAGGTCACTTACCCCATCACTCATTTTTAGTGCAAGGTCACTTTTATCATCAATTATACCAGTGAGGTCACTTTGGACCACCCTTTTTTTCGTGATTATTAACCATCCACTTATATAGAATAATTTACACTTAAGGTCAGCTTAGGCCGGTCCCCTATTTACGACTGCCGTGAGGTCACTTTGGATACTCCATTCATTAGTCGACATTCTGTTGGACCCCACTTCACTTACTAGGTGCAGTGAGGTCACTTTGACCC
The DNA here is from genome assembly GCF_014839805.1 of Manduca sexta. Taxonomy (NCBI): domain Eukaryota; kingdom Metazoa; phylum Arthropoda; class Insecta; order Lepidoptera; family Sphingidae; genus Manduca; species Manduca sexta. The sequence goes on from NC_051126.1 coordinate 7,705,167, forward strand.
CACTCCACTTACTAGGTCACTTTGCCTCGCACGTATAAAAAATAAATAATATGATGCTATTTAAATAATGATTGGAATGTGTTTTACTGGAAAGTATAACTAAAACATGTCATCAAGCGCCATGTGTCGAGTGTGCATGCACTAATTGCCACACTAGGCAGGTGTTGACCTCAAAGCGCGAGATCTCGCACCGACGACGACGCCAGCCATCGTTGCTATTATAAGTTCCTGCTCAGCTAATGATATAATTATACCGCTTTATATTGATAATTAAACATACATTGTACATTGTTATTGGTTATTTGTTTATTAAAAATAAAATAGTTTAACAAAACCTTAAATAAAAATAAGGCATATTTTCAATACTATTACTATATTAGAAATGTCTAATATTGACATCACATGTCAAATGACAAAAAGCTAGACCTATTTTATATACCATATATATTAAAAAAAAAAAATATTTTATTTTTATTCATTTATTTATTTACATCAACTAATATCAAGTCATGTGTTACTAATATTAAGAAATGCACTTCATGCTTGCGCAATTTGCAGCTCGTTATGGCAATATTTATATTATAATATTTACGGGCACAAGGTGAATTCCAAGTTAAACAGAATACGCATAACAATGTCACCGGCATGCCACTCTAGTTTAATCTGTTTCTCTTACTTTATCAACTAAGTTATACCCAAAGCAACAGTATTTGCTCACCGCTAGAAATTCGCGATTCGTAGTATCCCTCTCAACTTGTATCAAGATAATCTATGTTATGACTAAAGACTTACTATTCGACCTACACCACATCGAAACAATACTTAGCGCTGCTATTTTCCAGAACACCAACACTGGTTTCATTAAAATGATTTTTAAGCCTCAATTGTTAAAGTTGAATGTTCGTTGGCTGATAAGACTAGCGGACTTATCCGCTTCGTGGGTAGTCGTTTGCCTTTCACTCTATTATTGTTGTACAGATGTAGGTGGGTAGACCGTACTTAAGCGAAGATCTCGATTTATCTAAACGTTATTGGCGAATTATTTAGTAACATTAAATTATTGGTCTACCCAAAATAGTAATCAGTATTTAAAGATCAATTAATGGAACTAGAAAGAAGATGTATTTTTTTATTCATAAATTTCATTTTTTTTTTTGCTAAGAATTTGAACTCGGAACCTTTACTTAGGTCATAACACGATATTACTAGATTCTTTGGAACTGATTTATTATGAAATTTTAATCAAATACTAACGGTAAAAGTACTTATAAACTTTATTTCGGAGATAAATTGGTTGTATTTCTCATATTTTAGTACTTTCGTAATGTCATCCTTTGATTTTAGACATTAATTCGACCCATTCAATTTATTTAACATTCTTTACAAGAATTACTAAATAAACTTAATCAATGTATAATAAAGAATATGACTTAAAAGTACAAAGAAATCGAATTAAAGTGTCTCTTTTATTAAGTAACGCTATATCGAGCAACGCAAAAAATGAAAGAGACCAACGCTATAAATTCCCAGGTGTAATAAACTTACAATACGGAGCATTAAAGCGTTGACAATGAAAACTTGACTCAACGATAAAAAGCTGCTGCTAATGTGAAATATTAACATAGCATGGAAAATAAACATTTTTCCGGATTTCTGGGACATTGTAATTTCTCTTTTGCTTAGTATATACGATAGAACAAAAATATAAGCAACATCCGCTTTTAAATTTCGCCTCCTTCAAACTTAAGAGTTTGAGTAGTAATCCACCATGCTTGACGAATGGGTGTAGATGCGAGAGACGAATGAGTGTTATTAGACGATTAGTTAGTTGGCTAGTCAAACAGGTGTTAGATTTTATACGTGAATTACTACCTATTGGGTGACGTCAGTTCTATATTTACAATTGTGCATAGCTTAGATAAGTTTACAAGTAAATTTAAAACAGCACTAAAATATGAAATAAATTCTTAAAAAAATACTCTGCCTACACCTCGCTTACGCAAGATCTCAGTTTTTGACATTTAAAGATATAAAAATATACTTATCGAAGTGAAAATAACGACGCCTTTAATTTACAATTAAATAACAAAACGTGTGTTCTCTTAAACAAAACAAAACGTTTTGCACAAACGCGAAGCTTATAGTAATCTTCACATTTATAGATCAAGGCAACCCGGTCTGCCAAGTTTCAATGCGCCAGATGCCGGTCTAAAAATTCAACCGTAACTTGCAGTTCACAACCACAATAAATGAGTAAATATTAAACCAACAAAACACTCAACCAATCTTGTACCCTCAGATTTCAATCAACATGGTAAGTAATTTGATACAGCGTGTACAATGGAAGCCGCTTCCTATATTGTTAAACCAGCTGTAGATATTGTAATGCTGGACCGAACGCATGAGCTCTGCAAACAGTTTAAATATCCGTTCGTTTGTATTCAACGCTTATATGAGAAAGTTGGACAGCTGTTGGGAATCAATTTAAGTACTATCCGAGCTTTTCGTAAATGTGTCGACAACCTACGAACAGCACACCCTTTCTACACACTTAGGGATCATAAAGGACTAAGGACTATGTAAAGAGTAGCCACTGTCTGTATAGCCCTTAATCTTAATAGTCGGTAAAATAGCCATTTTACTTTGCTGCTATTGATTTTGCCTCTGTGAGACCACACTACCGACATAGTCTGATGATATTCTATCTTTAATCAGACTGTGTAATAAGTAACACCAAAAAATACAAATAAAACAGCTGTCGATTATATAATCCGCGAATATTCGCGTTTTACTAAGTAATTCCGTTCCCGTGTCAAAATCTTTCGCCCATTTTATTCTTTATCGCACCAAGTTCAGCAAAATTTGTGGGATATAAAGCGTGTAGTGTGCAGGCTTAGCCCGGTAGGCGTTTACAAGTCGGTAGGGTAAATTGGATCCCTCGGGATTTACTGACGCTTTCACGCAAACGCCTGCCGCTCGGCCCTCACTCGTTTACGCCTAAAATATTCACCGTCTTTGTCGAACGTATTTTATAAATTGCTATGTTGACTCACAAAAGAATATTAATTGTTATTTCGAAGCATAATTAAATTATTCAAGGTTCTGCGCCAATAGATTGTTGTATTCAAACTTAAATTGAATTGGTAATACTTATGCTTAAGTTGTTTTTTTAATTAAAAATATTAATCATAATTCTGTAATTCACACAAAAATTTTGCATAGTATAAAGTGGACTACCCACGTGAGTTAGTAGAAATATATTATCGAGCATCAATACTTAGATAAGGAAGAATTTTAAACATACATTTTCATCGATGTTTTCTATCGAAACGATAGTCATCGATTGTATGTCAGCTCAGACACACGGCCAAAGTAATTGGGGACCATCTCCGCAGGGCATCGATTACGAATCCCCCAACGTTACTCCAAATTGCTTTAATGACGCGTACTGGGAACTTTTTATCACGAGAACTACTTGATTAAACACAGTTTCCGTTCTATCACAAAGCCGACATTTAATCGCAATACATGTTACACAAAGTTTTTGCAATTTGTAGAATTTAATCTATAGATTACACCACTAGAACGTAGTTGTATCGGAATTTCAAACAATATTGATGTACAACCTTGCTATTGCATTTTGTCAGTAAAATTATTGCGAACCTTATCAAAATCCCCTTTCCACTAAGTTATGGTAACGCACGCTTTATTCCTCTAGCATTGCTTAATTCTAAAATGTAGTCAGCCTTAGTTCAACGTCATTTTTTTTATCAACAAAATTATATCAAATCTTACTTCTTATTAATATGATAAATGCAAAAATTTGTGAATATAAATGGATGTATCGATGTTTGTAAGTAAACGCAGGAGCAGCTGAAGTGATTTGGATAAAGTTTGTCACACGGATAGTCCATGTTCTCAATTAACACATAGTATACTACTTTTACCTCGGTAATTTTGCTTCAGTTGAAAATCATTTTCTATGTCTGATTTTTTAAATAATTGACGCTGGCATCGTACAGGTGCCTATCTATTTAAATATTTTACCATATTGTAAAATTTCATACCAATAAACTGTATAAAAGTAATCAGACAAAAAAATGTGCTATAAGTAACTTAATGTCGAAAATAGTTTTTTGTTTCAATTAATTGCAGTTTAGTGAGCGTAGACTCATTCGGACTGCCGAATAGCAAGTCAGTGTACCCGTCTATCCCCTGATCAAAAAATGTTCGCTCTTTTCAACAGTCTCGCTTGACACCGAGTTAGCGAGCATCAGCAAACGACGCGCGTTCGCATTGCTGACGGGCTTCAGCTGAGTAGAGTTCAAGCAAAAATGTATTTTATCATTTATTATTCACTGGGTGAAAACTGGAAAGTGGAATAAACCGTCAGCTCGTACGTGACACCGCTTGCCTCATCTTATGCCATTCGCATTGTTCTTTCTTCTCGTTGACGGCTTTCAATTTGCGTAAGAATTCTATAAGTTATTATTAAATATCTCATACAACGATATTAGTAGTTTCAGTTTACTTACAAAAATAAATTAAAACTGTTTATGTAATATTTCTTATAAAAATATTGTGACGCAAAGTAATAAACGAACATGAAGAGCAGTATCAAAAGAAATCTTAGCCGTCACATTCAAACTACACAAGAATGTAAGTTCATCAAAAGTCCTCGTATAAAACTATAGAGTTGTGAAACAGGGACACGACTTATCTCAGAACCTTACAAGATCAGTCAAAGGCCTTTGTAGTGAACGAAGTACCTAAGTACTTCACATAGCGACCTTTTGCCGGCCTCTGCTACGCTCGCAGGAAAAATCTATGCTAACGACAGAGGCCTATTGTTGTAGACGTCAATAAAAATGGAAATTGCCTTCCCCAATCTGTTTATGTCAGTACATTGATGTAAAGGAACTATTCATTGTATCACAAATGTAATCTGAATTTCGTGTTTTGCGTTATGTCTATGTTTATTATGATGCAATATAATAATATAATTTGTTACTAGGATAAATTTAATAAAGCGCCGATATTTGTAAATAATTCAGTAAACTTATGTCGATAAGTTAGAAAATACTGTAGAAGTAAAAATATAATCTCAATAAATAAATATTCAAAATAAAATGATGAACGTTAAATAAAAAAATACTGCTTTAATTTTTTTAAAGGAAAAACTTTCATTTTTCCTTTTTAAATACACGAATGTCACGTATTTTACTTTAAAGATAAAGTAAAATATATAATATAAATTAAAATTAAAGTAACTATTGAAATAAGTATATAATATCATATTTATTAATACCGTTTGCAATAAAATTACCCCTATATTTTCATATCGGCACTTAGTTTTAGAGCTCCGGGATCCTTATTAAATCAAATAAGTTATACGAACTACATATTATTATAAATGTAAATTTAGTTTATTTAACTTTTTTGGGAATAGTAAATAGTGCTCAGTATTATAATAAAATAATATCACCTCTATATTATTATAAAATAATTTAAAATGCAATACTGTTTGCCCATATCACTGTGAAATTCTATTTCACCCCAGAAATATAAAACTACAGTAGCATGAACAATGATTTTCATTCGTTCAAACGTGATTGTACGCTGATCTTTAGTTCGGCTCCCGTACTTGACTTTACATTCTTTTGTAAAAGTTTCTCACGGTTCCCGATGTTCAATGCCTACACGCGATTCGCTTCCAAGCCGTTTACGAACTGACGTTTAAACACGGTTAGCTGCCAGGTGAACTTTTTTAATAATTTCTTTTAAAAAAAGAACGGCGATCAATGTAGAAATCTCTAATATACTATCATTGCGTTACTCCTGTTTCATTGTTTCACAAACAAAGTATTAAGAAAACCAAAAAATTACTAAGCATCTATTTCTTCAAAATAATATATATTTTTTATCTCGAATATAGTTAATCTAATAATAATCCGGTTAAGCTTTCCATTCGCCCACAAATTGCAACAATTCCAAAGTCTACAAAATATATCCACATTGGTGCGAAACTAGGTTAGTGCAGTTGCCAAAGAAAAAAGAACAAGTTCATTGACAGAACAAGATAGGATAGAGGCGAGGCGTACAATACAAGTGCGGCCACCAAGAACTATCAGTCAATTGACGGATCGATTCGCTCTGGATGCGAGGATAGAGCAACCAGCTGGAAGAGACCTTTTATCATTCTGTATATGGTTGAATGGAATCATTGTCTTTTATGGGTTTTCGCCTTTTTCAATGCTATACATATTTGCTTTTGTTAGCGCATTCACCTGTGTGGAATTCAGTGACAAATATTTAAATAATCTATTTCCATACCTGGGGTTATAGCTTACTTCATACCAAATTGCATTAATATTAGTTCAATGGGATAGCCGTGACACCAGAGCAGAAAAAGTTAATCATTTATAATATTAGTATAAATTAGATCAACAAACAATGCCCTTATTTACTCTGGGTTTAATTAAATATTTCCAGTAATAAATTTCAAGCCAAATTTCGTAAACTATGATATTACAGATCAAAAATGCATTTAATGAATACCATGAGGCCTGGTAGTAAAATTGTAAAACCTAAATATTTTTTTTAAATAACAGGTATCTACATACATAATATATTCTGAATATTCATTTCTTATGATTTGTACACTGTCAGTTTCTGACATAATCTAACCTAGTAAAATATGAATAAATATATAACTTTCATTTAATTAAAATTCACAACATACATATTATAATAAATAAATATAAAGCTGTGTTATTGTTTCGCAAAGTTGATGTTGTTAACCTAACTTATTAATTACATCACCGTATGCTAATATAACACAAACATTCCGTGCCAATATCGTCATTATTAATACAGATCGCTCTACATATATTTCGTTAGCTCTGAGTTACATAAAAGCCATATTAGGAAATTTATTAATAACCCATCTAATTCTTGACACTAGAGAAGAACAACTCTGAATTATTTACATGACCTAGTTAAATTTTCAACATTGAAAACTACTCCTTATTGAGAATAGTTGAGAATATTTCATTCGCGTCTTAGTTGTGTCAAGGGCGTCCAAAAGAATTTCACATACATGCTCTAACAAGTCGTGAACAAATCAGAAGGGAACCACATCCCGGTCCATGTGTGGTCCAAGGAGCGACATCTGGCGGACGAGCAATGACCCGCAGGTACCGGTTTAAGGTACAAAACTCGGTTACGCGTAGGTAGAAAAGATTTAAAATGCTATTTATTAGCATCATTAACTGCACAGAAAATTACGGACCATTGCAAATGATTTGCAAATTGTAGAATACAACTGATTGGTTGCTTCGTCTCAATGGCTAAAATTTAACCTGTTTCTTGTTTTTTGAATTGAAATTTTGTGTAGTTTAAGTAATTAGTGCAACAAAAACGTTTCTTTTGAAAAGAGTGCGTAACAATCGCGTTGTGCAGATTAATCACAGGCAAAACCTAGTTAGTACTAAAAATAAATAAGAATATACATTTCCTTGATTCGGTATTTAACATTTGCAAACGCACTCTAATATTATGCCTACTTATTTATGAATACTATTAAAAATCATAAAATACATTCAGTATATAATAGTCGAAGCTTGTCGGCCATATTGACCAACAATCGACTATCATATTAAGGTTATAGCTTAAGGTCCATTTTCATACATTTTGTTTCACCTTTAATCTGGGTAACTAAACAAGTATTGACAAGTAAAGAATTTAAATTCACGTCTAGTTAGTGATTAGTTCTCGCAGTTGAAAGAAAAACGTAAAAATAATTAATATGCATGGATATTTCGGCCTTTAAAATTTAATACGACGAAATTTCAAATTTCTTTCAACTGCGAGAACTAATCACTAACTAGACGTGAATTTAAATTCTTTACTTGCCAATACTTGTTTAGTTACCCAGATTAAAGGTGAAACAAAATGTATGAAAAATGGATCTTAAGCTATAACCTTAAACACAACTTTTAGCAAGAACCAATAACAAACAGCACAAGTTATAATTGCGCTCAAGTGAGCTGAAAAAGTCTACAAAACATGAATAGAATGAGAGTAACAACCGGATTGTTTTGGCGCAGCGTATGGGAAGCGACGCGTGCCCGTTCCAGAGGTTAACCTCTAGTTATTTAACATCTTTCGACATTACGAAATTTATAAATACCTCTATTGATACATGTATAAAGAATTCCGTATTTCAAATTACAGAAATAAAAACAGATTATTATGTAATATAGTATCTGCCTATATTATATTATATACTATACTACCGAATATGTTAGAATGAAATAGGCACTCATATTTTGTTTACTTTATTGTTTGTAGTGTCTATTCAGATTTAGTTACCTATTCTCAGGTAATAAATAATGTTTTCAAATATAGACATATAAAATATAGGGATTACCAAATAAAAATTACTAGTTAAAACACAAATAATACCATATTCTACAACGCTTAATTAGTCTAAACAATCAACATTTTTAACATATAACCGCGTGTTCACATTTTCACATAAGCGGCGTACAAGATTACATCTTGCAAAATTGTTCAGTTACGAAAACGGCTTACGTTTTAATCTGAATGTATGGCACTAAAACCCATTTAATCCCGAGCTTTGAATACAAAATTTAAATAGAAAGAGCAATATTTCTTTGACTCGCATTTAATAGCCAATCATACATGCCATGAAGCGAAAGGACTGATAGAAACCTTGTATCAACAGTTTCCCACGACACATGAAACTCGGTTTGTACAGGCTATCCCACTCCTACACATTACCCACGCGTTGTTAAGAAAGGGACAGGCTATTTGTATCGATAAAGCCTGCCACACGAAAGAAAGGTATCCTGGAAAAGCAAGTTTTAATGCGAGAATGGATGTCAAGGCTCCTGCTTTACTTTTGTATCGAACTTTCAAAATCTTTACTATAACGCTCATAGTGCTCATTATGACGCTATATAATAAATATAATTAAATCAAAACAAATTAACGTTACAATGAACTATATAATATTATCGGAAATATAAACGTTATACAAATCTTTGTATAATTATGAAAGTGTAACAAAACTGGTAACATTACGGTAATGATTCATATTGCACAAAAGATAATAATCAGACAAAATGTTAAAACATATAAGATGTAGCATATTCATAGACAATTATTATGTTATTTTAAGTAATATACGCTCACGCAAGTCTTAATACAGAATGAAATCCTTATAGTTTTAATACAAGACCTAAGGTGCATCTAGAATGTGACAAACATGTAAACATGCAATCCTCTTTCACATTAATAATATTGGTAATACTGCGTGTATTGAAATAGAAATTTCATTTTGACAAAATTAGGACATCCAATAATTTTGTGCCCAAAAAATCAAAGCAGGTATAGACCCTTCCCATTGTTATGGTAATCAGTTGTCGCGAACGGAAATGACATAACCGGTACAAAGAGCATCATATAAACAAATTGAAGTTACATTACTAGCGAATATATTTGACTTTCATAGAAAAATAAAACAAGATATAACGGAATGTAAAAATAATGTTTATTCTAAATTATTTTATGACCTAAAAGATAGACTATACTATATAATTATACTTAAACCTTACACCTTTCTGTCAATAGTCAAATATCAATATGTCAAATAGTAAAATTGGAAATGTAAATATTATAATACCACGATTAGTTACTAAAATGCTAAATCCCAATAATATCCAGTCTTCAAAGCACACAAAATTTAAATGAATTATCGAATTTCTTTCATCCAAGTCTACGCCTTTGTGATATTTATTTACGATTCCTACCTGGGAATACATTTCTATAGCAGGTAAATGTCCCTCGTCAAAATGGACGCGTGTATGTTACCAAAAGCACACGTGTCCGTGGATTTAATATATCACTACCTGCTTGCGATTTAGTTCAACACTACTCAAAAATATTGATGCCGATATCGGTTTGCTCAGTAGATATACTTGAACTAATAAATATTATGTATGTATTTGTAGAATAAAATACAAATTGTAGGGCTAATCGGTGCGTTTTATAATTTCTATTTCTATATTCAGTCAAATACCGTTAATTACTGACAAAATTTTGATATAAGAATCACACAAAAACAATGATATATTTGCTTATGCAGTCATATGAGTTCAAACTACCATTACGTACGATAAAAATATCTTCATCGACCCCAAATACAACTACCGACCCCAATACTGTACCGAAATATTACATAATAACACAAACGTAAATTGAGAACTCAGGCTTACCTGCCCAGGCCTGAGTCATGCCCTTTTTATCGCTCCAGAACCAGTCAGCCTAAAAAAAAGATACACAAAGCTGACCTGCGCTCCCGCAAGTTTACGTGTAGGTGTGTGTGTGACTTTGCCTGCGTATTGTGTGTGTGCGCACGACGAGTTGTAACCTGTTCGTGGTTGAATGAAGAGTGGCACAGGAGGTAAGCTACTTTCTACCGGTCGATCAACAAGTGAAACACGTGAGGTTGCTGTTTACCAAATTCCGTGATAAATAGCAACTTTATTAACGGAAAAAGTAAAGGACTAATTACGGTCACCTATTTCCTTGAGGTATATTAACTACCTACCATATCAGGCTGTTCACAGAACATATTTTTTTATATTAGTTTTTAATTCTTCTGGAAAGTTATAAGGTTTTTATCTATAGCCGTGTGCCCGTAGACATTTAACCCCTTTAGGTAATAAACTCAAAAAAAAACATTCTTAATGTTCAACTATGTTATTTCTGGAACCTATATACAAATTTTATGCTTCTAGACCAAACATTTTAAGCCGTGCAATTTCAATTAGCTATTAAGAATTCATGTTTATATTTTAAATATCATTTCCTGTGTTTGTAGCTTCATTTTATTGTATTACTTTATTTTATTAGTATTTTCCATCTATAATTTATTTGTTGTGAGTGCGGTGGCGCCAAGGTTTCACTTGTGTTCAATAATATGCGATTTCATTACGTTTATTCGAAAGTTGTCTGATCATCAAGGCGACTTATACATTACGAATGACATTTTCGATTCTATTCAACAGGTTTTATATAATTTTTTTATGATCCATTAAGAACTTTAATACAAAATATTAAAGTTTTTCTTAACAAAGATAAATTTGACATAATACCAGTGATAATTATTATACCTAGGTACTACAATACGACAGTTACTTCATATATGCATTATGCTTGCGGTACGTATGTGTGTCTATGAATTAAATTTATATAACATATAAAAATGAATCCCTATTTCCCTTGGTCACGCCATCACGCGTGAACGGCTGGACCGATTTCACTATTTTTTTTTTGTTGTGTTTGTATTGTCAGGAGAAGATTCTTATGAAAAAAAAAATCTAAAAATTGCGTGGAATATAAGAAAATTTAAGAAAACTTAACAAAAATATTAATTTTATATAACTGTCAATTGTATGAAATAACTGCCAGCGATCGACAGAATGCGCGCTGCAAATTCGTAGTTAAGACGGGACAACGTCTATCGGATCAACTAGTTATAAATAATTATAAGGCACCAACAATGTTTTTTACAATTATTCTATATTAATCCAAAAAAACGAATTCTTTTATATTTGTTTAATTAAGAACATGAAGATGCGTTGTAATATACAATTATAATTCAAAACACAACGTTTACATCACTTTGCTATTTAATGGCAAGTGCATGATATACTTTGTATCACTTTATATTCCAAATTTATTAAAAAAACCTAGCTCGCGGCTTTGCCCGCGTCAAGAAGTTTTTCGGGATTAAAGTCCCGCTTTATATTTTCCCAGGATAGAAAGTAGCCTACAACCTTCCCAAACTATCTCCATACCAAATTTCATAAAAATCCCTTCAGTGGATTTTGAGGAAATTGATCAATACAGACAGAAAAGGGGACTTTGTTTTATAATATATATTGATGAACTATTTCATATTTTTCAATCGTCAGATAATAGTTATTCATACGATAAAATAAAATATAAGCGAGTTAAAAAATATCTCAGAAGAACGAATTTCTCGAATTGTACACTTAAAATATTCCATGAGAATATAATTTACATGGTCAATATTCTTATCCGATGGTTCAAAAACCGACTCAAACAAATAGTCAAATCAAAACAATTTATCAGTCAATATAAATTACTTACTCATATATTCATTTACCCAAATTCTCGTTTTCCGAGAGCGTAAAAAAGGGATAAATTCAATGTGATCACAGCGTATCAGTTTGTATCAGAAGCGTGAAAGGAAGGCGACGACAAAAGGTCCTCTATGCGCCATTAGGGTCGATTGATGTCCCTTCCCCCGAGATGAAATATATGAGGGGTGTCCAATAAGGCCATACTAATATTATAAGCCTATCGAACTACATTTTACTACATGTATTATTGTGTTAGTTCAGGACATTAAATAGTTAATTAGTTTATCAGATTATAAACCTTCCACAGTGATTTTAATTTTGTTTCGCATTTCTTTGTCTTATAAGTATATTCATTGATTGTATCGCAGTTTTATACTATAAGTACAGTAATGTTCACTGTTCAAAGCGTTCTCAAACTTTTCTAGAACACGCTATACAAGTACTGAAGCGCTAACAACTGTTGAACAAAATTAAATATCCCGGAAATGTCCTTAATTGAATTCTAAACTCGAGCAAACTCAACCTCAATGGAAATCACAGAAGTTAATTGATTTTGGGACTTGATCGTTCGCTGCGAGCAATCCAGCTATAAATGCCCAAAGGAACAATGCATTGGGAACACGGCTAGCTAAACAATACGACGATGTTATGGTTAAAATAATTTATAACGTTGCACAAATAATAACAGGATACAATGGATTTGAGAATCCCCATCTCTCCCATTATATCAAAACCCTACAATTAATATGGCCGTAAATCTTTCCAACCATACTGTAAATATTCTACATGAGAGTATAATATTTCGTGTCGTGCGATGG
>NC_051126.1:7718681-7737184 GCF_014839805.1 Manduca sexta
AAGCATCATTGTGAGACCGCCCATTCGCAATCATTGCACAGGTGCTCAGTGAGCGGTTGCAATGCTGCCTTTCTCCAGAACAAAACGGAACATTCATTACGAATCTCATGTCACGCAACGGCAAAACGGTAGGAGGATCCACGTGAACCCATCGTGACGCCATTGAAAATAGAATCATATCGACTGGTGAATAACGTTGTGTCTCCAGAGCATTTGTGATGTCGCTTAGTATAACCAAATAGTACTAGTTAAGCTAGATATGTAATTGCCGGTACCTAATAATTCTCAAATCCATTCTTCGTGGAATGAAGCGTGGTATTGAAGTGAATATGGGCGGCTCAGCCGGTGTCACCTAATTTGTGTTGTTAGTAATTTGTATAAAAATTTAATTTGCATGGAGCTGCTATTTAAATTTTAATAAAATTGTATTAGAAATCTCAACATTCCATAGTAATAAATTGTGCAATAAATGTGTAAATAAATAATAGATATAATGTACAAAATTTACTTAAATTAGGATGTAAGAAAAAATTAAAAATGTTTTGATTATAACTCAAGGGATATGCATTTGATTTTGTAAATTTGGATAATAGAAATCATTATAATAAAATGCTTATTCAAAGTAAAATAATGTAATTAAATGAATCGATCTGTTTTATTATTAGAATACACCTTGAATTATATCGTAGTTCTCCATCATATCTAATGTTTTGTGCTAACCTATGTCAAAATTATTCCTGTACATTTTCTGATACCGCATTATCAACCTGTGAAATATTAGTTGTATTTAATTATTAAGTACCAAAAGTATTAAAATTATAATTATAAGATTGTATTATAGCGACGAAAATATTATACTTCCTTTTGCCAAACGATAATAAAGTAATAAAATGTTTTGAAAATGGTGCATCAATTTATTGTTTTATTTTACATTCAATGCAAAATAATAATCAATAACTACAAGTTAAGGGCTGCGAGCGCCTAAAGTGCTCGCCCAAAAGTCAAGTTTGTATAAGCCGGCTTTTGCCAGGCTAACAAACTTATAGTCAGATTAAAAAAATCTATAAGTTTATTATACCCGATATAAACAAACACATACAAATCATAGGTTTCATGTTAATTTCGTGCTGATATTAGTTTTTTATAACATACCGACGCTTGTAAGGCAATTATATCTAAGCGACAATCTGCATTTTTTTGAGTAGAGTGCTTTAAAGGTTTGATTTTAATATCAAAATTCATAACAATTTAACTTTTTATTTAATAAAGATATAGTCTAATGATATTAAAATTGTCCTAAACCTACAAAACCTAGATCAAATGACGCAGAAAAATATTGCGATTAAAAATATTTATACAATTCATTTTCGGTATATTTGTCGCTTAGATATTGCCTTTGCCGAAACGTTGATACATTTCCAACGATTACGCAGTATGTACCAACACATAATGTTATTCGGAAATGCTGAAACATTACGGAATCACAGAGAGAAGAATCTCATAGCGGTAAATAAGCTGGTCCAGTAAAATGAAGTATAAACATTAATAAATAAATGTCAAAATCTATAGATTTTTTAATAAATAATTTATAATTACTTATCAGTTACTAGTTTTCGGATTTTACCGCGGTTTTTTATATTTTAATTATTTCCGAACGTTTCGAAAAGTTATTAAATTATTTGTTTTTGCTTGCGGCCTCTCCCGCGTGAAATAGCTTTCTGAGATAGATAGTCTTTATACTTATATTTCTCGCAGGATAATAAGTAGACTATATCTCCTACTTAGCGTTTCTAATTTTCCTATAAGAAATTTCGCCGAAATCCGTTCGGTAGGTTCTGAGTTTATCACTGCATCTAAGCTTTCCAATTCAGTCCAAACATTTAGTTGCTAGTTGTTACAGCCAACAGCTAATTTAAATCGCTGTAACGACTCAATATCATAAGAGGGTTTACCGTGTAATTAGTCGTTTTATTAGCGCTTCTGCCTACCCTTCGGAGTTAAAGTCGCGAGTGAGCTGATGCGTCCGCACACCAGAGATGGAGAACAAGCAAAATGTTACATGTAAATGTACTGACAGACATAAAACTTCTGTACCTTGATGGTTTGAGATAACGGGCATCACGAAGCTATGATTTCGGAAGCAATCACGCGTTAATACTAGGAGAGCATAAAGTAGTGAAACGTAAACTCCATGTAAAACACTCAATACTGAGCAAATTGCATCGAACATAGAATTTTGTCTAAACATGGATTAGAACCCATGGCCTTCCGTTCCACGTCGGGGGGAGAAAATAATAATATAAAACCGCTATAAAATCCTAAAACTAGTTTTATTTCAATGTCTAACATTCTGGTAAACATAAGAAATCATTATACTATACTATAATAATAATATCAGTCTTATATTACATATTGTCCCACTTCGGGGCACGCGCGTCCTCTACTACTGAGAGGTATTAATTAGGCCTTAGTCCACCACGCTGGCCTAGTGTGGATTGGTAGACTTCACACACCCTCAAATTTCCTGTAGAGAATTTCTCAGCTATGCAGGTTTCCTCGCGATGTTTTCCTTCACCGTTAAAGCAATCTATACTATACAAAGATCAAAAATTAATTTAAAATTCGAACTTCAAAAATAGAACAAGCCCTTTGAAATAAACTCTAATTTTAATATAAAAACAGCCAGTATGTCCAAAAACAAATATCTTTAAAGTTAGAAAATAGCCGACGGCAGAAAAAAGACCAGGAGCCAAACATTACTCATTTGCGTGATTTATGAATTTCAAATGAGCGGTCTTCTATACCCATGTTTATGCTTATTACGATAAAGAAGGGTTAAATCGAGGAAAAAGGGAGATTACGGATGCATAAAAATCTGCGTAGATTTAAGTGTAATTTATGCAGTAAAATATGCGGTATAAGATGTACTGGCATTATAGTAAAGTAAATTAGAAAAATGTTTTCTTTTTTTTTATATTGCAATTTATGTACCAAACGAATATGGATTGAGTGAGTGATTTGATAGAGCCTACTTTCCGAAGTACATAAAAAATATGAGACTTTTTATCAACGGTCGGACATATATAATTATCCACTTAAGAACTAATAAGAAGTATATAGGAAGTGTTACAGTAAAAATATTTACACAGCCGCAACCGCCCTGTTTCAAGGAAGTTGAACGATCAAAATCAATTTGTAAGGTCCCCCGATAGAATAACGTTCGATAATGGAAAGTTTAAAAATTAACCAGCTGCCGAACACGCGACGTCACGCCGAGTGACAGCGAAATGTCGCGTGACGCGCCGCGACACGGTAAATGTCACGCTGCGCGAGTGACAAGCGAGTGTCACGGAGGTTTGTTAGGGTAGCCGTGTGGGTAAACGTTAGACCTATCAGTTTGTTGTCTATTGAGTGTATATTGTACGATAAAAGGTAATAATGTTTAGTTACGCGCTATAGCCTAGTTGGTTGTGGAACGGACTGCCGAGACGAATGTCCGCAGGTTCAAATCCCAAGGGCACACACCTCTGATTTTTCTAAAAAATCATGTGTGTATTCTTTGTGAATTATCGCTTGCTTTAACGGTGAAGGAAAACATCGTGAGGAAACCTGCATACCTGAGAAGTTCTCTATAGGAATTTCGAAGGTGTGTGAAGTCTACCAATCCGCACTAGGCCAGCGTGGTGGACTAAGGCCTAATCCCTCTCAGTAGTAGAGGAGGCCTGTGCTCAGCAGTGGGCAAGTATATAATACAGGGCTGATATTATTACGCGCTATAATATTACATTCTTACCAAAGTGGGTACGACCTTCTGTCATGAAGAAAACGACATAGAAGAAGATATTATGTTTATATGCAGGGTCATTGTGAGTTTTGACATTGCGTTAACGATTGTAACCACATACTCTTCTTTACAACCAGTAATATTATGCCCAAAATTCTTCATAAATAACGGATATTTCCACCAAAAAACTCCGTTTATTTTTCTTATTTTTTGGTCACTATAGTTTAGTGCGAATATGGTTTCATGTGTTTATTTCTGACTTAAAGTGTGATGTTGCCGCTGCGACGAATTCTCTTAGAGTAGTAGTGTCATTAGAGCACGTTAAATTGTCATTGTTTTTCATTGATATATATTTTGTTCGAAACATACACTTTGCCTACATCTACGCTTCGAGTAACCTATTGTAAAGTATTATTTTCAAGAAGACAAGTATGTGCTTTTATTTAAAAACGCATTGTCAAAATGACCCTATACATTTTGTAACGTCTACAAAAAAAAGTTACAAAATCACCTATTGAATATTAACAACGGTTAAAAAAATAACATGTATATTATAAAACAAGTGTGCGTGCAACAAACTTGCTCTGCTAACAGTACACGATAAAAAGAAACAGACACTGGCAGCTACTTGAACAATACGAAGTCGCACAAAGCGCCACTCCGACCTCATTTACATAATCAACTCTCATCACACACATTTGCATTCGGAACGCACCACAAATTAAATTCAAAACACTGTTCTACAACATTACAATTGCTGACGAAACAAACGTTGTTGCGCGAAAATAGAGTTTATTTTTCCATAACGATCGTTTTCGAAATGTTAAGTAAGAAATGCGTTGTGGTTGGCGCAAATTAAAATAAAATTCGAACGTCCCGCTTGTCAGCAATTTGTTTTGAAGAGAGAACACTTCTAATTCGCAAAAAGAACGAATGTTCTATGTTTAAAAAGTATCGTCACGCAAGCTATTTAAGGTTGTGACTATGGTGATGAAAGAATCGTTCGTAAATCAAAATTTTCTCTTATTGTTATTTTTCTTATGGCACGTAAATAATAGTAAGTAATATTATTAGTAACAAACAATTTCCATAGTACTTAGGACAAAACGAAGCCGCAACGAAGTCGCTTTAAACATTTAATTAAGACCTCCACTTTGAACTTCAACGTTGACCGACAGCTACGAAGGTTTTAATAATAGTTCTTTGTTTATGGTATCAATTTATATGTTCGCATAAAGCTGCGATTCTTGTGTTACAAATGACTGCAGTTGCTAGTTGATAAACAGACAATATGTTAATATAAGAAACTTAAGTATTTGCTTAGAATAAATTACTCAAGTTTAAATAAAATTATTTTTCTTTATGTCTCACTCTTTCGCTTATCAAATGTAACCGCCACCTACAGAGTTCCAAATTTGAATTCGAAAAGTTCCAATGGGCCTTTCTAGATCGTTTTTTATCGGTCCTTAATGAGAACACGGCTTCTTAGGGTGTTCGCGTGGAAGTTACGAACTTCAGACGGTAAGTTACAATTTAGAGGTTTTGATACATAATTATACTTTGATTTAATTGTTGCCATTTTATGAAGAACTTGTTAAAATTATCTCCTCATTCAAAAATTAAAACGAATATTAGCTTCGACGTCCTTGTAAAAAAACAGAAACAATGTTAAATTATATTTTACTATAATTAATTGAATCAAACGTCAATAATTGGAGATAGAACATTTTACTTTTAAATAAAAATAAAAACCAAAAGATCAAAAATATAATCAAATTACCTGCTAAGTATAAGAAGATACATATTTAAAAGTTTTATACCTATCTTTTTATAATAATAATGTTCAATGCAAAACACGCTCACAATATCACGCAACATTTCGGTCGCACACGTGACTTACGCTACAGGGTACGTTGCAATTTTGACATTCTTAATTTGAATTTGGAAGCCACGTCGCCATATTGCACGATGCAACTGTCATTTTAAATTGTTCACACATGGTATTGTTTTTTAAACGCCTTAGTAGATACACATACACACACACTCGCGGCTTATATCATCGAAGTGGTAAGCAGAGGTGGAACTGGTACACCCACGTACTGCCGTGTGTATTCCATCCCATTATGCGATAGGGGTTGAGCCTATCGCCATATCAAACACAAATTCCATACTCCGGATTGATACAGAATATAAAACCCAATATCACTTTGCTCAAACCCGGGATCGAACCGCGACCTCAGCATTGCAGTCGTACTGTAATACAACTACAGTAATGAGGGAGGTCTTTATAAATAATAAAAGTCATTTATAATTATTGGACAGCTTATATGACGCCAAGATTATGCTGTAGATAGCATCTTAAATTTGGCTGTTATGAATAAGTAAAATAATAATTGACTCAATTGCAAACAGGCTATGCCTAGTTTGGGTACCTCTGGTAATTCTAGTTTTAAGGATCTCATAGTGTTTGTTCATTTTAAGTAGCATTAATTCTCTGTAAGTCTATTGATTTTCAATAAACGATTTTTCATTTCATTTCATTACTAGTACATTTTAAGACATAATAAATATTAAGAATTTAGTTTTGATCGCACACATATTAATTTGTTAAACCACCGGTTTTTATTTAAAATAAAATAAAATATACGGCACAACGCGTAACAAGTTGTTTTCCAAGATAAATATGTTTTGTATGACACTCAGACGAAATCCTTTCCTTTTGTTGAAAGAATTTTCAAAACTAAAACAGAAGTTCTAAATACGACGTATTTGTAGAAGACAAACTTTACTTATCGCTTTATAATAGTAAGTTGAATAATCTAAATCTCCAATAATGTTCTGTATATATGACCAGCTGTAGTAAATAAGAGGTTATTAAATATAAAACAAGAAAACCGGGACACCTGCAACCATTTTACTGCACAATCATTGTCTCGCCTAAAGAATGTCACGCGTGTGGTGTGACGTCAACGCAATAAAAACTTCGTGAAAAAGAATTCAAATCATCCAATGAATGAATAATTTGCTTATTTATTTAAATGGTTCGAATAACTACCGAATTTAAGATTCCAAATTCAAACATACTTTCCAAATTCAATTATTATAATCATACCTGTAGGCCTATTTATAAATGTGAGAATTTTGTGACTCGTGCTGTAAAAATGTTTATAATCACAACAATTTACTTTAAAACGCCTTAAGGTGGTAGCTCAAGATCCATTTTCATACATTTTGTTTCGGCTTTAATCTGGGTAACTAAACAAGTATTGGCAAGTAAAGAATTTAAATTCACGTCTAGTTAGTGATTAGTTCTCGCAGTTGAAAGAAAACGTAAAAATAATTAATAATCATGGATATTTCGGCCTTTAAAATTTAATATGACGAAATTTTAAAGGCCGAAATATCCGCCGAATTTAAATTCTTTACTTGCCAATACTTGTTTAGTTACCCAGATTAAAGCCGAAACAAAATGTATGAAAATGGACCTTGAGCTACCACCTTAAGGATCTTCCAATACGAAGATTTTGAAAGTCCACGCGTGATTCGATATTTAAATCATGTTAAATATTGTCACGCTGCCTACACATTTCACATAACAACCCAAATCGGGGTAGTTATTACGTTTTTTAAACAAAATAATCTCGCCTTCAGGACAATCTAAAAAATTCCTTGCGTGATGTGAAATGTAAATCCCGTATAAAATTGTCACGTGCACGTCTTCTGCCACAGTCTTCGAATAACTACCGAATTCAGAATTCCAAATTTGAATTGTAAATTCCAATCATTTTCTTCGTAAAAATTTCAAGCAAGTGGCCAGCGTGGGAAGTTTGTATCGTGTTTCTATATTCAAATTGCAACAGATGCATTTTGTGATCGACCGAGGCAATTTTAAAATGCCTACCGTATTTCAAATTACGAATTCTTACAGAAGCATTCGTCACTTTGCATAACATTTAATCCAATGAAATGCGAAGAATCATTTTAAAATTTTATAATATTCTGTTCGAATTTTAATTTAAAATATTTGTAAATTCTCAACTTAATATAAAAATAAAACGTCAGTACTTAATGTTGCTTATAAATGATAACACTCGCGTCTATGAATACCTCAAATATTGGCTAGGCACCCACAAACTATATGGTAGGTACCTTTAATTTTTATAGTTAGTACTTAAGATGTTAAATAGGTTATTTGCTCACAACTTTATATGTCACTTAAGTATCGCTGTCTATAGAACTTCGACGTAAAATAATCGATAATATTTTTATGTCCTCAACGAGATGGCCTGCCGCTCAAAAACTCTTCTAATCCCCCACTTACCTTATTAGCAAAACAGAAACAACTCTACCAAGTAACCCTCGTTTACCAGTTTAAAATAGGAAATAACTCTTCAATTGAAAACCTACTATTAGTAGCCACACATTTCTTAATCCACAGAATTCCAATAAGACATAAGCGACGTCAGTAAAACTTGAGACAATAAGAATAATCACACCACTCCAAATGGCAGATCGCGTGAGCTTCAGGAGTAGGAGCCGGCCACTTAAATAGAAGGTAGTTGCAAATTCCATCACGGGAGCTCTAAACGTTACCGAATTAGGCATCGACAGAAGCTCGTGCCAGATAGCGAAATTGATCCGTTGTTATCGAAACACGCTCCTGGACTCACGCACGCAATATTTAAATTAAATTCGGAATTTAGAGAATAAATTTAAGCAGGGACTTCAATTTTTAGTGTCCAATTTTAAAATTTTGGAGTTCTATATTTAAAAAATATAACGGCTTTGGAATTAATCACCAACATTGTGCGTCATCAGAAAATTTTATTCATCAGTAAAGATTTGTACTTACAATAGTTGTAGAACAATTCCTTCTAACAATAACTTAAGAAACTCAAGTTACGTCTTTAAAACAAAGTTAGCTTAAAATTAAATTAACTTTATTATAAAGTAAATCTATAGCCAATGAAACATCTATTTTTAATGATAGACCTTAATAACACAAAGGATAAAAATACACGCAGCCCGAAACAAAGAATAAACATAGAGTTCTTTTTTCAAATTTTTGTGATACTAATTTCACAGAAGCGTCTTTTCTGAGAACCGCCCGTCCCGCTTTCTCCGAAGTGTGCGTGATATAACTATCCTATTCTAATGCGACATGCGACAAACAGTGACATCTAGCTCGCGTCAGCCAATGACAAACTCCATAGATTTCATTGGTTAAAAATGTCCTCGACTCACTTGTAGAGCTGCTGTTTCTTTTTACGATAAATATGATCTTAATAATGTCAAATAGTATCAATTTAGTTTTATGAATATTTTGTAACTTTGCCCCGTTAGATATTAGTTTCCATTTAGTTTCACGATCTGTTCGCAAAATATGTTCACGTGTGATTGGGTACTGATATTTGTTAATTTTGCATTTTTTTGCACAAGCGAGGTATTTATTGCTCCTATATTATTTATAAAAACAAAAAAGCGCAAAAAAGTTCTTTGAAATCTTCAATTATGATTTTTTTAATCATAAAAAATGATTTATTTGCTAATTTATTGTACATTTCCAATACGTTTTATTTAGTCTAGCAAATTAAAAATAACTACATACTTATAATTATGAAAACATTCCTGACTCCCATATCAAAACATAAACTCCGCGTGGGCGGGCACAATACGGTTGGTTAAAAATGTCACTGCCACTAACGCGCCCGGGCGCACCATTGGCGGAAAGTGTCACCGTGTCGCAGTGCGTGACATTTCCCATTGGTCGAACCACGCCCAGTCGTAGTAGGTATCCGGAATTTAAATTTAAAATTGGAACACGTAGAACGAACGTTTAGGCTTATTCGAATGATACATACCGATTACAGATTAAAAAGCATTACCGTTACACATTTGAATTGAGAACATCCATCGAAAATTTCAAAAATGGAACAGTGTGGATGTGTAGAGATTTTTCTTGGGAGGCACGAGGCAGTGTTTACAGGGCGATGTCGTTGAGTGTCGCAGATGGCGAGTGGCGCGGGGCTTGCGCGGAACTATTGATTGAGACGCGGCCGACGCCCGCCACTTGTCCCGCGCCCAGGTGACAAATGATGCCCTGACGACCGACACTGCGCCTACAATCTGCACGTGTATTGATTTAGAACAATGTTACTTTGTTTTTATCTATATATATAAAAATAAATCCCTATTTCCCTTGGTCGCGCCATCACGCGTGAACGACCGGACCGATTTCATTATTTTTTTTGTTGTGTTTGTTATAGTCAGGAGAAGGATCTAATGAAAGAAAAAATTAAGCAAGTTGAGCGGAACGTTAGAAAATTTAAGAAAAGTTAATTTCAACGATTGACAGAATGCGCGCTGCAAATTCATAGTTGACAGGATATCGTCTGTCGGGTCAACTAGTAGATAATATAATTCGGGATAGTATATATTATATTTGTTCTTAGGGAATAAACTAAATCTGAAGGCATTCTGTCGTATTTATCAAGATATCGTAATTGCTTTTGAAACGTCTTAAACGTGGCGCATCATATATCTTTATATGTAGTTTATTAGGTATTACGTAATCTAAGCGAGGCTAACACGAGTCAAATTGCTAAAGCGTTTCATAAGGTAGTGTAACCTAAGAAGGCCCGGTTTTTAACAAGGCTCATCGTATATGTTTTTGGTATTTATTGTTTTGTAACGCGAAAATATACTATTTTTGTTAGTTCTTTTGTTAGGTAATGATTTTTATATAAATATGTTGCAATTGATACAAAAGATTTAATTTTTCATGAACCGATTTTATAAAGATTTTAAAATGTGGTGATCGTTCAAAGGTGCCGTTACCTTATTATTGAATTTGACGTATTTATCCTTTCAGTTTTAACTTGAGGTTTTAGAGACAAAGAAAATAATAGACTGCTTCCTATAGTCAAAACTATTTTAAGTATGTTTTAATAAACATGGTGTTTAGACCTCTATAGAAATTTAGTAATTATAATTGAAAAGAAATCCCATTAGGTACCCAATGTACAATCAGCCAAGTAGCTAAACAAATTAAAACTTCAAATGCTTGTACGCATTATTGCAATCGACTTATCTAAAGTTAACCTTGTTAAATTAAATACAGTGAAAAAAACGTTTTTTTTTTTAAACATGCACAGGTAAGCCACATGAAGTTTTAGATCACACTACACCTTGCGGTGATTGGAGTGGGATCCAACAGAACGGCGACTGACGAGAAATGATTACCCTTCGACAGTCGACACTATCCTATCAACTGTGACAGTGTGTCAGTAGCGAAAGGTGAAATTTGAAATAACTCGTGACAAAAATAATGCCTTAGTTAACATAAATAACAAAGGTAACGTGTAAACAAAATGTGAATCCGTTATTGGCCTTAAGATAAGAGTATCGGATTGTGTCACTCTAGTATTAAGGGCTGTGGATTATTAATAAATAAAAGTAAAAATAAAGTAAAAGGGACGCTTCACTGCAGTGTCACTGTCAGATTCCAACGTGTTGGATATGCACAGGCTGATACCGGAACGCGACACACTTACGTCGGCTTCTATAGCGGGTTTTAACTTGTGTACGGTGATCGCTATCCGGGCGGATATAAAGTATATCCTACCACCAGCAAAGATACAGACACAAAAGTTTAAAGGCGGTTTGTTTTTATTAAATATTAATTTTAAAAAATATATTTTAAAATGTTTGAATTACTTCAGCTACTTATATCGTCACAGAGTTATATTAATACAATTTGTACGGGCAAGCACGTACAAATTGTATCATCAGCATTTTACGCCGTTTGAATTGTCACAGAATCATAATATTGTCCAATCAGTTCGCATTCGGTCATCAATCATTCCGCGCGTACTCATTATCATTTTATCAAAGTATTTCAATATATCTATTTTCTATCAAAAAAGGACTTTCTCTCATTCTCACAAACAATAATATCATTCTATCATAAAGATACTGTACGCACCGTACAGAAATCATTACGCAGTCCTCACCATCAAGCCCACTCAGACAAACCCACTGCACCAATCAAACGAATCACCAATCATTAGCCAAAACCATAGAGCCAAACAAAATGCCAATTAACCGAAGTTCCCAGCAAAACGAGAAGTAAACTAAAAATTTTCCATTTATTAATAGGCGGTTGTGGAAGTTAACCCTCGTTGGAAAGTTGCGGGACGTATGTACCCCGGGGTTAATTAAAACCGTAATTTTATTTCGGAAACACAAGTTCAAGTTGTATTTTTGAGTTTGGTTTGAGTGTGTCCGAATCCGCTGTTTACGGGTTATTTGGTTTTTTCTTCGCCTGATGTGAATGGTATATATTTTATAATTAGAAATGGCCGTAGTTTGTTTCTATAACTGGTAAATAGTTTATACAACTCTACAATGTTTGATCACAAGCTTTCTAAGTATCGTTTGATTTTCAATATATAGGTAATAATTAACTATGACATGCCAATTTTCTAATTAATTTTAAAAAATAATCATTACTAGCTTTTGCTCGCGACTTCGCTCGCATAAAAGATTTTTCCGGGATAAAAGTCCCGCTATATATTTTACCGGGTTAAAAAATAGGCTATAACCTTCCCAGTCTTAAACTATTTCCATGTTAAATTTCATAAGAATACGTTCAGTAGATTTTGAGAAAATTAATCATACAGACAGATTTGGCGACTTTGTTTTATCATATGTATACTTATATAAGTTTTTGCACGCGCCAAAACGATCTACGCAAAAAATACTTTCCGCAAAATTTGACCTAATAAAAGGGAAGAAAAATGGCGGCGAAAAGGCCAACTAGTGGAGTAACGCGGCGCGCAACATAAAATTTTATGCGGGGCCGTAAAGAGCCGCGTATCAACAGGTACCGATTTAGGGTTATTGGACATTTTTGTACAATGTTGCTTTACGTATTTATTTATTTAGTTTTCCAGCAGACTTAACACTAAGATTACAATAATTTAAATATTATAACTTATAGCTATACAGTCTTATAAACTTGTTTTAGCGTTAAGAGGTGGATAGGAATTACTTAAATAGCTGTCAAAAACTGCTAAGAGGCAAGATGGCGGCTATTGATTTACAGCTGATCGAGTAAATTTGTGTTTTAACTAAGCATAGCTTTGCGAAATTTTTATAAGTAAGACTGATAATGTAACCCCAAGTAAGGTAAACTCAATATGGTATATAATTTAATCTAAAGGACTGCCTCGGTGGCGTAGTTGTATTGCATGTCCGGTACAATAACGCTCTGAGGTCCTGGGTTCGAATCCCGGGTCGGGCAAAGTGATATTTGGGTTTTTCTGCTCAGTATCAGCCCGGAGTCTGGAATTTGTGCCCGATATGGCGATAGGCTCGCCCCCTATCATATCATGGGACGGAACATACTTGGCAAAAAGTGGGTGCCCTAGTTGCGCCTCTGCATACCCCTTCGGGGATAAATGCGTGATGTTATGTATGTATGTATGTATTTAATCTAAAAGTGGCTTAAGATACTTATATTCTATTGAAAGTTAATTTTATGTTTGTAAACATTATAGCCTTGATGGCGTAGTTGTAATACGGTACGACTGCAGTGCTGAGTGAATAAGGCGAAAACTGGGTGCATCAGTTCTGCCTCTGCTTACCCCTTCAGGGATAAAAGGCGTGAATGCATGTTATATGTATACAGTACAGAAATTAGTATTACAGCCTTTTTTCGCAAGCTACTGGTCTCATAACAGGTTTAGAGAATGTCTAATAATAGTAACAAATTACACAAACCTACCTGCCTACCCAAGTACCTACTTAGTAATACAGGGTCTTTTATACATAGTGTTAATATAATTTTGACTTTACGTTAATACATGAAAACACATACTCGTCCTTACCTCAGCTAACATTGTGTTTAAAATCGTCCCTTGATACTTGATAATTCTATTAGCATGGCGTAAAAAAAACCCTTTTTATTCATATTTATTTTGTTCGAAACTATGTTTTTTATTTTATAATTTTACATTTTTATGAAGATAACTACTTTCATTTAGTAAAATCAAATACTAATTTTAGTTAATCGACAAATCACAAAGTGTCACGTTCTGGTCCTTACATTTATTATTATAACATTAGCGGTGCGTACTGGCCACTTTTATCTGAAATATCTCCTCTATTGTTGAGAATCCAAATTCAAATTTATAAATGAATTTAACGGGTACATTTGAATTTCGAAAACAGTTATTTATTTGTTTTTTTCTAATTATTTTTTTCTTTGGCGTTTTTTTAAATGTGTCTACGGAATAATTAAAGAACTGAATAAGTGTGAGTTGGACTCAGGCGACGACGGTTCCATATAAACTAGCCTTTTTGTTTTATAGGTACATATTAATGGGTTTCAGATTTTTCCTTTACATGTTTTGTACGATTGTTTCTTGCCAAATTTCATGATAGATTAACGGGAAATACCAATAGGTTTTAATTATCTTATAAAAGCAAAACATGTGAAATAAATAGTCATATTTTTTTATCGCTTTAACATATTAGATTTTTCTGAACCGAAAGAGACCGTACACCCGAGTATTTAATATAAACTTGATAGAGGAAAAGTCTTGACAAAACAGACTAAGAAACTAATCCTGCAAGGGTTCCTTTGAGGTATAGAACCTTAAAAATAGGTATGATCCCTTAATACCCTTACAGAGTGGTATTAAAAAGTGTTCCCTGAGGTCGGAGAAAGGTTTCTATACATTTGTATGATAGCAGCTGAGATGCGGGAACAAATAAAAGTTTACGGAGCGCATTAAACAGTCTGCCGACGTGAAAGCCACTCCGCCAATGAACATTACCTACTCTACCTGGGTTAGGTTCGTTCATACGTCACGTGTTCTTATAAGAAAACAACATTGTTTTTGAATGAAAGTCTTATAAAATACTTTTTTATTATATTTGACTATTTTATAATAGTATTTTATAATAATAAAATAGTATTCACGGTTCTGGAGAAATCGATGACTTGGTAATTTTTGATGCTTATTCGACTTGGAAATCTTGAGGAGTTAATATTCCATAATGATACTAGTCTACTATAGCTACTATACAGGGCTTAAAAATTAAGTGCAGTCTGCACCGAGACGTTATCTTATATTTACCAATCATATAATTTAACTCACCATCAGGTATGATGTAGCTTACATAAAAAAACTCTCTTTACCGACTTTAAAAAAGGAGGAGGTTCTTAATTCCACTGGAATGCTTTTATGTTTGTTAACTCAGTCGTTTATAAACCGATTCTGTTTTATTTAAAAGATTATACTTCCAAATTAGTGCCATACATTTTTTTTCAAATCGGTTCAGTAGTTTGGTTTTTGAACTAAAATAAATGGAATCTTGTCCAAGTAAACGCAATTGCAGATTTTGCTTTCCAGTGACTTTTCTTATTGTGTTTTTGCGTTGGATTTGGTTGAGTCTACTTCTTACATACATACATATGTCAAAAGATAAGCTACAATTGCTAGCTAAGCGAGATAAATACATATAACAAATATATGAATACATTGTTTAATTTTAATTAGGCACTGACTCAAAAATTGTCATCATCATCATCATCATCATCTCAGCAACAGGAAGTCCACTGCAGAACACAGGCCTCCCCCAAGGATCTCCACGTCGACCTGTTGGAAGCGGCCTGCATCCAGCGACTTCCTGCGACCTTAGCCAGGTCGTCAAAAATTGTCAACCAGCATAAAAAGTAATGTTAAATTATTTTATATATTCTTTTGTAGTTTTTGAATCCGAAAATGTTTTTAATGAAAAAGTTTTTGATAAATTCGAAAATCGTTCCCATGTGAACGAACCGAAATTCAGAATTAAAATTAAGTACTTAGTTCTGTGAAAACAGCAATGCGTCCTTGGAACCTGCACGTGCGGGCTTTGTTTTCGGTTTTAATATGTAACGCCCTTACGTAATGGTGACTAGAGGTAAAAAAATTATAAATAGTAATATACGCATTCACGCCTTTATTTACTTTAAAGGGTAGGCAGAAGATATTTTGGATATGTTAGGAGTCGTCTGATGCCTTAGTAATGTTTACCGAAAATGATTCCATACTAGGTAGCCCTAACGAATATAAACGTCTAAATAATTACCGTTAAAAAAAGGTTAAACGTAATTTATTTATTTAATTTAATTGGGGCAACAAACAATTGTGTAATAACACTCTGAATGAATACAATAGTATAGAAATAGGCATAACAATTGCATAACCGACATCATAAAAATGGGTTTCAATTTTATCCAAGTATAATTTTAACAATTCGAAACGCAATTTTTATTTTTTTTCGCCACAGACTGCTGGTTAGCGAAAAATAGTTCCATTGAAACACGAACTCTCGTAGAAGAGACCTTTTAGCTCAAGCTTGTACATTGGAAGCCGATACAAAAAAGGTAAGGTATCTATGAAAAGAAAAGGTGTGAGACATCCACTCAACTAATATGATAAAGGGCACTCAACCCCCCGATCGAGGTCTCACAATCAATACCCACCATTACCTACATTTGCATTCCATTTCATTCCGCGTACGGGGTATTTTATATCCTTTTTACTGGATTTTTATTTTTATTCCGAGGGTTAACTGCAAGGGTTGGTCGGTTTGTTTTTGGGTTTACGACTATGAGGGTAGGAGATTCTCTTTACTTAATTTAATTTTGGTTAAGGTCTCCCTGTTTTCTTTGGATTTTCTGGCCTTGTATATTTAGTAGGAATTAGTTTGTTGTAATCATACAAAGAAAGAACGAAGTAGAATTTAAGAATAAATATTTTAAAAAATACTAGTTCTCACTTTAGATTAGAACTTCTGGACATAATAAGACTTAACATCTTCACATTCTGACCTCTTACTAAGCGCTCTGTGGTATGGAAAGAGACAAAAATAAACGAGGCTCTGGAAACAATAGTTGGGATGGCACTACCCCGGTCTAGTTCCTAACTACTGTCCTCAGTAGTGTCGTAAAATTGCCCATACTGAAATGAAAATAGCATGGCACTACTCCGGTCTAGCTAAGATATGGGGGCCCTAAAATAGCTCACACTGGAGTAACACTATTTTACGGATTACATCGCGTTTTTTATTATAATTTTCGCCTGACGTTTCGTAGACTTTGCAGCCTACATGGTCGCGGGGACTATCCCTCAAGAATGTGTCTCAATATCTAACTCTACACCATACCTTTATTTAATTTCCATGAAACGTTACCGTCACAATGCAATTTAGAACCTATGCTTCTGGATACAAAAATAATATTTCTTTGGCAAATATTCTAAATACTAAGTATCGTGATATTGCTAAGTCAAAGTATAACGGCGCCAATTAATGGCTCGGGCAAAGTAACGTAAAATCAAAGACGATAATGAAACGGGCTTCCTTAAGGCAGTTTAATACCTATCTATTTCTTAAATACCGTTGGAGTTAATTGAGTTTTAATTGTGACTTTTATGACTTCAAAATCAATCACTTTATTCTGGACCTCTTGACATATTTTGGAATAAAATAATGTTGACATTTGTTGATAAATACAGAGCGGTGTAAAGATGGTGTTGTCTCTACTGACATAAATCATTTTTTTGTCCTACAAGACTACCTATTTTAATTGCTTAATACAATCGTAGCTTTTCATTATCTTAACATCTATCATTCCCAACAAACATCTCAAAATTGCTTGCACTTGGCTATTTAGTTTACGACTATAATTATGCCAGGGAACTTGCCTTTGAACGGGCTTACTACCTAAATACTTAATATTTAAAATAATTACTATAATTAGGTAGCCGTCGCAATTCTTCTTATAATACAAACATATCCTCGTCATAGCAACAGCCATAGAGTTCTCTATTTAACGCGTAGCACTTAAAATAATTTTCAAGCGTCATTTAGACCAAGGAAAACGCTCGTTCAGCCGATGCGTGCAAATTGGTAAGTCACTGGCAGGTTCGCAGCGACTTCCATAAACAATGCCATTAGCGGGAACGTTACGCGGCAGATTTTAAATTTGGAACGCGAGCGTGCGCGCCCATTCGTCATGTCGCCGCCGCGCCAGCGACACCGCCGCCGCTTGCAGTAAGGGTGAAAAGGTCTTGACATTTTTGCAATATCATACCAGACAAAAATATATTCACTACTTAGTGAATGGTCAAAGTATTACATTACCTACAATAAATTGTAATGTTATAGTTTACATTTTTTGAGCGTGAATTGTGGCTTTAGATAGGAAGACTGTACTATCCTTAAAATGTGCATTGAACTCTCACTTACTCTACCATATTCTATCCATATCATAACTTGATTAGACATACTATATTACATCCTAAAAGATTTTAATTAAATCTACTTCAAATAACACAAAGTACTGCAATATAATCCAGAGTATCAAGATCTCTCAACCAACTCTCCCCGTTGACTAATGACGTCACGTGTTGCAGCCGATCGCGAGCAAAAGCAAATGACTCGAGATGAATTTAAAATTTGAACTTAGAACGCTAACGAGGGAGGCGTTGTAGTATTGTGAGTTATAGTCATTTTGTCGCCTACAAAATTGTTTTATGACATTGTTAAATGTTAAAACAATTTGGCGGGCGACTTGATAATGTTTGTGAAATTGCTTCGGTTATATTACAATTTTAATACACAGTCATCTTCAATGCTTTATTTGAATTTCGAATGGCATTAC
>NC_051126.1:7737684-7767421 GCF_014839805.1 Manduca sexta
ACGTTAAAACTATTTTATGGATCTTAATAGTCATTATCATTATCTAAATAAAAAACACTATAGGTAACAAGAATTTATTACATCTACAACCACAATAGACATTAAACATTGGAATTTGAAAAAAATACACCACTATACACTAATATAACATGGTCTCGGCGTAAATTGGAACACATTAATAATTCAGTATCCTACATCACCGACTAAACTTTTGTCTACATTCCAAGTAATTTATCAAGTCAAAATCGATTTCAAATTAGAGGTGTACGCGGAAGTTATTAACTTCCTTTGGTATGTGCGCGGAATGGACGCTAGGCATGAACTACGCGGTGCGCCTACAATCTCAAAGGCCACGGAATAAAGACAAGGGCAGTGATCTTTAAAAAAAATAATTTTATTGGAACGTCATTTTTGTTTGTGCGTATATCATGGCTCCTTACAAAACGGTTTGAGGTATGAAATTTAAATTGATATGGAATTTATCAGTTTTCTATTATAATGGCCAATGGAATAAAAAAAAAATCATCAATACATAGTTTCAACTGAATGATCATAAAGACTTTATTTATAATAGGGCCATTTACTTATTTTTAGCGAAATCTCCTACGAGGCTAAGTTGTCAACCCCACATTTACTTCTTAGACGGCAGGCAATATCTCGTTTCCGCGTACACCATTTTTCTATAATTATAAGACCCCTTTCATTTATTTGTATGAATCTTTCTGAATTTCTTACACTTGACTTACATCTTTTAAATGATAAACAAAAAATAGGTCAATCAATTGTTGCATATTTATGTCAGTTAAAGGCTGTTGTATTTCAAAATTTGCATAAAGTAAAGTAAGTATCGGGTCAACACAGTCATCCTCAGTTATGATTTTATAAGTACAGTTATTTTATTAGATGACGCAGAATGTGAATTTATCTGGTCGGCAATCGTTAACTCGCCTTACGCGTGACGTTTCAAACTAAGGTTTTAAGATGTTACGTAGGCCTCTAGCCCCATAGATTGATACTTACTCAGAGGACTGGCTGCATTCGATCCTGATTTTGATTCAATTAGGCTTGAAGTTGCTAATATATACATGGTATACTGCTAAAGAAGTATGTATATCAATACAAACTGAATTTGGTTATGATTTCAAAAATGTCGCGTTTTACATGCAACACATATGAGACTAGTCAATAAAACAAGATTTAGAAAAATAATCTCGGTAATTTATAGTGCAGCAAGCACTCAACATTTTCATAAAAATAAAATAACACATTTTCTTAATTATATACATAATCCTGCAGTAAGTTTATATATGAGTCGCACTCTACTTACACATTCTAGATAAACATTCATGATGATTACACTTTTCGACTTGTTGCCACCCGTATCAACATGATTATAGATTACCCAATCGCTACAAACACTTCGTTCTACAAAGTTTAACCTTAGAAACTATTTTAACATTTTACTATTCGTTTAAATTGTATATAAATCTAATAGTGCCCGCGTCTAAGACGTCGAATAGAATATATCATATCAAAAACGTTACATTGTTATGAATAAATTATAAATTGTATTATTCTTAAAGTATTTTTTTAACAAATTACCTAGAAAATACTTTAGTCTAGAGTCAAAAGTGACTTATTGGAACAAATGACTAAATATTGAAACAACAATAAAACATATTTTAAAAACTGTACTAATAGTATTTTTAAACTTACATCGTAAAAGTATTTTGTTTCTGAGGAATGTATAACCAATGACGTAAATATAATAAATAAGTTACAAATATCGTTGTCACATCGAGAAAGAGCACATTTCTTTAAATAATTGTTTTAGGCTATTACATTTTGGCACAGTTAAAAATACTAGAAAATAAATAAACAACACAGCCACAGGGCGGCATATAACAAAGTCTCTTCCTATGTAGTATTATATACATAACATATAAATATACAGAATAATTTATACTTTTTACAGCCATGTAAATCAATATATCCCTAATGTCCTTTGTAATTGAGGATTGATAATATTTTTATATTATTTGAAAATTTTAAAAATAAATAAAGAAGTTTGAAATAAAAGAAATATATATAAAATTAACATGTAGTATGTCATGTAGATATTATTAAAAATATTAATTATATTGTCATGACTCTGGGGTCGTCTCAGAGAAATAGTTTCCAAGTGGACAATTTATAATGAGAGGTTAGGACAATACTGTGCAAACAGCATCCAAAAATGTAGAGGAAGACTTGTTTTATTAAGTAAGGCAACAGGAATACATACCTTAAAGCCTTCAGAGTTACTTCTTATTTAATAGTAAAGTTGTAAATTTCTCAAAAGTAAAAATTCTTCAAAAGAAATAATATCCTTAACACCACCCTATAATGTTCTCATTTGTGTAATTAATTAATCTCGTCAAATGTAATCATTATTATTTATGTTATCGTTATTTTTTAAAAATGTGTATTTCCAAATATATACACAAATTCATACATAACCAAACGTGACTTCGTCGTTCAATCAACCTAACAACAAATTATGCGAGAATTCTTAAATTATTGCTGGAAAATATCTCAATAAATAATTTTTCGACTTGTTACATTAAACATGGCAGTTGTAAGCGACATACACGAATTATGAGAGTTCACAGTAACAAAGTCTATAAGTTCCTATGTGCATTCTAGGAAACAGAAACAACTTACAAATCCTCAACCGCTAAAACTAAATGCAAGTAAAAGAAAATTGCAATCAGTTACACCAAATTAGCAATATATACAAAAAACTATTTTAATCTAACAAATGGGAATTAATTAAATTTAATCACACCAAAATTCATTCTAAGTTGTTCCAAAAATACAAATGTTAGAATAGTATGAGGCGCAAGTCTAGCGAACGCTGGAATGTATCCTTTGAAGAATGCTAGAGGACCTTCCCTGCCGGTGGCTCTGATGAGGGCGAATATACTCTTCACCTCGCCTGGTTTCGCGTTCATGGCCCTCGTTTTTAAAACATCCACTGGCTGAGTCAACGTAGTCGCAATGCCACCCTGGAAGTAAGAAACAATATTATACTGACGTTTATTTGGCGACTAGCTTCCGCCCGCAGCTTCGCCCGCGTGGATTTCGGACTTCAAAAATGGAGGAGGTGCTCAATTTGTCGGGATGTTTTTTTAATGTATGGTGGTATGCAGGTGGTCCGATTGTCCGGTCAGGGTCTGATGATGGGATCCTGGTGAAATCGAAGGAAACATATAGCATGATTTAGTATTCACGCGTGATGGCTTATTATTAGCGTATTTTATATATAACTTTGGTGTTTCTATACCGATTTCTATGATTCTTTTTATGGAATATTTAATAATGTTAACTTTTTTAATTAGGGATGACTTAGAGTGTTATAAACGTAAGAGTAGACAAATATAATGAGAAAGCTTAGAACTGCTAAGCTATTGGGATTTACACGTGTTATTGTGAGTCAACCATAAGAGATAGATATATGCTGTCGTGGGATATTTTTTATATAATTTTAAGGAGAACATTTCAGTCATACATGATTTCTGTGTAGCTTTAACCATTAAGCTTGCACACGCGACGGAAGCTTAAAAAATGGAGTAACTTCTCCCGTTTTCCCAACATTTCCCTTCACTGCTCTGCTCCTATTAATTGTAGCGTGATGAAAAGTATACTATAACCAGCTCAGGAGTATGAAAAATAATTGTACCAAGTTTCGTTAAAATCCGTCGAGTAGTTTTTGTTTCTATAACGGTTATACAGACAGACAGACAAAAATTTTACTAATTGCATTTTTGGCATCAGTATTGATCCCTAATCACCCCCTGATAGTTATTTTGGAAATATATTTCATGTACAGAATTGACCTCTCTACAGATTTATTATAAGTATAGATTACGAATGTCACATTTTATCTATCGCATAAGAGTGACGTCAGGCATATTATTTTCTAATTTAAAAAAATATACCAGGGACGTAATGTTTTTCTACAATCGTTAACGCTTATAGAAACCATATAAATGTATGGGAATGACATCCCCATAATAGGCTTATTGCTATGATATGTCACTCCCATCCATTTTTATGTTTTTGATTGTAGAAAAGCATCTTGTCTAAGGGCCAAGGTTAAAAGCTGCCATATGTGGGCGTTTCGAGATCAGTCTTTGTACCTATATATGACAGTAGCATTACATAGGTTTTGTCGCTAAGGATAAACCAGCGCTGCCGTCTACTTCAGTGGCGGCTGTAACTATAAAGAACATTGCGGCATGCGCCAACCCTTTTTTCATGTGGTAACTCCTTCCCCCTACTCCCTCGCTACATCAGTCTGCATATTCAAAGAGACCGGCATAATTTTGTCGATTGTAGACGATACCAACAAGTGCAGTGGGGCTGCTTTGAGGAGCGCATATAAAAAGAAACATAAACTGCGTATATGCATATCTTGATGTTAGAATATAACAAAAGCCATTGTTATTATGTGATCTAGACGAAATTATATAATTTAACATTAAAAATAAAGATGTTTAAAATTACTTTTATTCATTATTTTACTCGGAAATTCCGACCACTAAAATTGTGACGAAGAAAAATCAAGTACACACGCTATACTAAGCAAACAAACTTGCTTTATTTTCCAGAATACTTAGGTACGCAGGAGGATTTATTCGCCAAATTGAGCTACTCAGCACAAAGAACACATTAAATTCAGTAAAGCCGAACCACAATAATTAAGGACATATTCACAAAATTCATTGCGTGTCGGGAATCGATGTCGCTAATTGAACCAAATGGCTTAAATGCTGAATGACGGTGTCAATAGCGCTGAAGTACATAAATACCGAAAATTTTCGGCTTTTGGGCGAGCAGTAATTTACAGTATTTGCTTTATAAACAAAGCGTTGCTACTTCGTCCGATAAGTTAAGCCATGATTATTTTGCGGTTTATGTGATTATCTATAAATAATCACAGGTTTAACAATAGAATATTAATCTATACTAATATATAACGCTGAAGAGTTTGTTTGAATTTGCTAATCTTAGAAACTACTGGTGCTAAAAATATTTTAGTGTGGGATGGCCCATTTATTGCGGAAAGCTATAGACTATATAACATTACGCTATAACCATTAGGGGCGGAGTATTAACGAAAAATCTTGCAAAAACGGAGGCCTTTACTGCTCCGTCTCGAAAATTCGACTAGTATGATATTTAAAATAAAAAAAAATATAGCCAAGTGCTGATTAATTTAAACCAATATCTGAATCATAATTAAACAAGACTTTTATATAAAATAATTCCAATATACCAATTTGGAGTTAATAATAATTTTAATACTTACAGCTAATAAACTGGATGTGACATGGGTTACAACATTGTCTCCAAAGTAGGATGTTTTAAGGAGTATCACTTTAATCTGATCGTAAAAAGACAACTGCCCGATGGTCATCAGCACAGCTCGACTGCATGTCATAGATGCACCAGCCCAAAGTCGCAAGACACCTTCATCCGCAGCCACTCTCCATAATCCATGAATCGCATTTTTATAACTGAAAATAATAAAGATTTATACCCTACACTGGGCAATTGTGTTTGCCTATACAAGCGACATACATATGTTGCTCTGGGTTAAAAATAAGATCGGGAGACCATGGCAATTAGTTAAACCTCTACCTACCCTTTAGAGATGCAGGAGTGATCTGTATGTTGCGTTTATTTTACAACTACGAATACGTTTGTTTGATCGGTAGCACACCAAATGTTACTAAGTACTTCTGTATTTCATACGCCAACAATTCGTGAGCCACATTTACACACGGTACATTGAAACTGACGCAAATTTCGTCTCGCCGACAGACGTGACTCAAAATAGAGTATTGGAAAACGTAATTAGCTACATAGTACATTACAGGAAAATATATTTTACACCTAATATTATTTATTATTCATTGTTTTTGAGTCAAATAGAATTTGCGCGAATAACGGTGCATTGTTTAAAATTTATTACATGAATGCAATATGCCAATTGGACATAATGTGGTATATAGTTTAGGTATATTTTACTCTGAATGTCCAGGAGGGAGGGTAAATGGTAATTACTGTAGGTATTTTCAAAAACACCTCCATACTTTGATATGCGGGCAGGCTCGACAAGAGCCCAAAAACCTATAGATATATGAGATCTAGACAGATGTCTAATTTGATACAACGTAAAAATTACGTCGTCATGTGTTGCTTCTTGATGTTTTGTTCAGGTAAGCAATATTACTTATAGTAAATAATTTTTATACTTTTGGTTAAATATATATAGATACTCACTTTCTTCTTTGCTCTGGAGGTAGTTTTACATCATTTTGCATCCTAACATTAACAAGATCGGCTGGATTCCCAACAAATCCTCCAGCGAAGCCTCCAAGCCCAGCCAGAAATGCTGACATAAAGAATGGTACTGGGCTGCCCTGGAATATGGAAAAATCAATTGGAATGACAAATAGAAAGTACAAGGGGTAAACATTATTTTTCTAACTTTTGATCTTTCAGCTTGCTTTTGTAACATCCTTACAATAATAAATTACATAAACCATGTATATATATGGCATTCCACAAGAAAATAATAAAGTAAAGATATAGAGGAAGAATATAACTAAAGATACTAGAAACGCCTATATTATTAGCTATGATTTACAGCTTTTGGATACAAGGGCATCTCCTTTTTTATAATTCCAGATCAATGAAATAAGATCCTGAATAAGAAAATTTATAGTGAAGTCAAAAACCATTGTTTTGGACTACAAATGCATAATTAAAATGCCTTTAAGTTGCTGTTTTTTTACTAATACTCACATCTTTAGGAGCAAGGGATTGTTTAGCCATTTCATAAATGCCAAACCTGGCTGTTGAATATGTCAGTTGACGGAGGAGAGAAGCTGATATACCATTGTAAAGGCCGGTGATACCTATGAAGAACAACTTCAGATATAGTATAAAACATATTGTTTATATGACATTTATTTTAAAAAAAAAAAAGAAGGTACAAGTTTTTTCATATCTGCACATTTTTCATTTATCTCTATTGTAATTTATGTAAATTATGAACAAAATCATTATATATTTAAAAAGTAGGTGTTATTTGTTAAGATTTGCTTCTTTCCTTTCCTGAATATGGTTCAATTTAAATGGTGGTTTAAAAAAATGACATTAGTAATGATAATTATTCATTCGATTCCAAGAAGAAAAAATAACTGGCAATATATTCCTTTACCATTTATAAGGAAGTTTATTAAAAACTGTAAAGCATGCAAATAAACAAGGAAGTATAACACATTGTCAAGAATTCTCAATAAGTTCTTATATTTTGGGTAGACAATTAAGTGTCTAATTCAAATTCTGTTTTGTTTTTCTTTGTTAGATGTTAGTGCAAAACAAGACATTTTCTTATTACTAACTTGGAAAGTGTAAGATTTGGGTCAGTAAAGTGGGGTCTAATTAAAAACATTTTCAAGTATGTTTTAAAATGTCATATCTTAGTTGGGTATGGAACGGACTGCCAAGACAAAGGTCTGCAGATTGAAAAACCAAGGCAAACACCTCTGGCTTTTCAAAGTTATGGATATATTGTTTATTTATATTTGTATAAGTAAACTATTTCTATGTTTCTAAGTTTAATAAAGAATGTATGAATTGTTTCATTTTACATATTATTTTCTGGACTTGATGAAAATAAAATTATACAATAATTGTCCATTGTTGTTTACGCATAGTCACCCAACTAGATGGTCAGATTTTAAAATATGTATTGAAAACTGCAACACAGTGTGAGTCTTGACCATTATTGCTTAAGGAGGTGCTTTGTGTGATTAAAAGATTGAAAATCCCATGTAATATGTTTTGTCCAAACATACTATCTAAAAAAATGCTTTTTTGGACATTCATATAATTATCTACAATTATGATGACAATATAATTAAGTATAACATTTACTTAACAGCCTGGGAAAGGTTCATGACGGTTCTTTCTTAACACAAATTGTATGTTCCGTTCCATGTCCTCATTGTAGATAGCTTGATGATTGATGATAGCTTGATGATGATTTATCATTTTTTTAAGGAGTTCTCTTTTAACTTAAACTTACATACCTGAGATTTCTCTATGAGAATTTCAAAGGTATGTGAACTCTACAAATCTACACAAGGCCAGAGCGGTGGACTAAGGCTTAAACCTTCTTAGTGGACAGTATATAGCATGGGTGTGGTATTTTTATGTTATAAAATATTTTTGCAGTATGTATTTAATTGCAAGAATATTATAATGAAAAATGGAAAGTAACCAATTAGCTTTGTATAACAATATAATACTTCAAATGTTTAAAAATTTTAGGAAATGGAATCATTTACTAAAGTACATAAACAAAAGGACATTTTATTGTACTTAACATCAGAAAATGGTATTTTATTGTAACAAAGTTATTTTTCCTAATAAATAAAATTGAAACATGTTAGTGAACATGTTTGTATTCCTTACCTTGATTTCTAATAACAATCCCTGTGAGTTGGATCATGGATATATTTTTGCCTTTTTGTGTCTGCATCTGTACCTTTAGTAAATCCAAAGGATGTGTGATACATGCGGCTCCAGCTGATGCTAATCCACCGAAATACCATTTCGACACTTTGACTTCATTTGGTTTGGGCTGCGACATTTTAGCAATTCCGCCTGGTAAAAGTTAACACGTGTAATATTTTAATTCTTAAAGTCGTTATCGTTTTTTTATTATTAAATGATATCTACGATAACCTACGTAGCTAATTCAATATAAAACAACCGACACGAATTCCGTGATGAAATTAATAAAATGGGATCGAGTAAAAACTTGGTTTCCTAAATATTTTCATTTAATTTTTTGTAGTATTTTTAAAAACACAGTCTTTGCCCAATCAAAGTCATCGAACTCATATTCGCGTCTTGCTTGTACAAGTCCGCACTTCGCAACTACTTTATTCACGTCTGACGTCTCAATCTTCAGTTCTCACACAAATACAATAACAGTTTATCATACATGCCACTAACACATTGATACACATACTTGTAGTGAGTAGTATACGAGTATAATATAAGACGTCATAAGTGTGTGCGAGTTTTACAGGCTACGAGAGCTGTGACATTGACAATGACATTTTATGACATTGGTAAATGCCAATTGGTGAAAACCACTGTGAATAGAGTGGTATTAGATGCTGAATGGTGAATAATTCTAAGAAGCCATTGATGCTGTACTAAAGTCTAATATCATTAATTATTGTAAATTAGAAGAAGCCTATTACGCTACGTCTATAACATAGGTACTGCAGTGACATTATTAGCGTCATAAGGTTTTTATTTATAAGGCTAAATAGTGAAATGAGCAACAATCTCTCAGAACAAGTCTTGCCTGATGGGGACATGTGTTACGACAGCGTTTATATTTGTATCCATAGATATAGTTATATATGAGTACTATTTATTAGATTGAAGTTTTAACTACTTAAGTACCTATTCATTAATAACCGTATGTAGCAACATATTGAAGCAAAGTTAGCTATCATTATTATTATAATGTGATAGATGTGATTGTGGCAGTATAGCAACAATGAACAAGCCACTTTGTGTCAAACTTGATAAGATATTTTGTCAAATGTCAAATTGACATTCTTTAGCAAAAACATATTGTCTTTTTACCTTCGTATTTTTCTTTAAATCTATACAGACTAACGTTTCAATTTTGTACTTAGAAGTTTATCGTGTAGAATCTTCTTGTATGTATTGGTGCATATATTTGGTCAACAGTTATAAAGTTTCATAACCTAAAATAGCTGCTAAACGGTGAAATCACGTTCGATGTTTATGTGATAAACTAAATTTAATTTGGTATATTGAAAATTTATGATTTTATAAAAACTTTAATAAAGAGTAATTTCATTAAAAATACCAAATAATAAAAAGGTACGTACCTGCTTAAATCGGTAATAACTAATTAACGTTTATTCTCACTGTTAAAACAAACAAACGAATTTGGATGAGCGGCGAGTCCAATGCGTTTATACCACTGAATAATGTACTTATTACACAAAAACTATGTATAGTTACATAACACGTTAGTTGGGAAATTTAATTACCGGTAACCTAACGAGCGACGGGTAAGGTCGCGCGCGAGCGAGTTTGTCTTTCATCTGCGCGCTCTGCGGATGTTTTGAGATCGTTTTGCATCGATTCTGTACCACTTATCGCCCCTCTGTACGTAGAGAAAAGAAACCAATCTCATCAGATATTACAGATTGATTGTATATGTAAATATAATATTTTTCAATAATATTAGTTATTTTCTATTTTTTTCATGAGTATTGTTTTTGTTTTTCAGGATGTCGTCAGATATCATAGCCTGTCTCCAATTGGATAAAGAATTATCTAATAGAGTGATTGTTGCTAAGGAGATAAATGGCTGTGATAGCTCATTCATTGTTAGTTGTGTACTAAACCACTGTGTCAAAAATAAACATCCAGTGTTCATATTGTCAACACATCACTCTTTGCAGCATTACCAAAATATCAGTCTAAAAATGAATTATAATTTACAAAGACATATGGACTCGGGAATTATAGGTTTCTTTAATATAGGGGAAGATGCTGTTGAAAAGTTATTTAGAAATGAAAATAATTCATTACAAGAATTGATATTCACAATCAAAGAAAATATATGTAAATTACAATGTGAAACAAATAATTCTGTTAATATTATCCTGGATGGAGTCTCACATCTCTTTGATTTGGGTTATGATTTAAGGGAAGTTAATCAGTTTTTAAGAAATATCATTGTTCTAACATATGAGACAAATGCATTTATATTATGTCTTTGTAATTCTGCAGAAGATGATGATGCTACACAAACAATATCCAACCTATTATCTCATAAAGCTGATACAGTATTGGAAGTTGAAAACTTGCCATCAGGCTTAAGTGCAGATGTGTCTGGGCATTTGACAATTAAACATCCAGGTCAAAAATGGCAAAATGACCATATGAACACATTAAATTTCAAACCATCTAAATACCTTTTCAAATTATTTGATAGAGGTGTTAAATTGTTAGCACCTGGTACTGTTTAATGTATTTTTCTTGATTTGAAATTTTTTTTCCTAATGTCTTGTTATGTATGTAAGGTCAGGTGGGGCAAGTGCGCCGACGGGGTAAGTGCACCTGCCCTAAAAAAATCGAGAACTATTGATGTTATACAATTACCGCAATCTTACATCTATGCTACTAACTGAAATACAGTTCCACTAAAAAACATAAATGGCTATGTTCATTTTAATACGATTTATTCGCCATTTTATTTTAAGTGTCATTTAGACCTGTAAACCGAGATAACCCCGTGAAAGATAACATCAAATATTTCAAGATATTTAACATATTTCTGTAAACCAGTAAGGTGAATACATAGTTTAAACCATTTATTTTAACTTCCTGTCTGAATTTTATTAATATATACTAAAATAAAGGATTTTTTAGCATTGCGAAAAAATGTACCTCAAAATTGTCGAGTAGGGCAAGTGCGCCACAGTTA
This sequence comes from Manduca sexta, assembly GCF_014839805.1. Lineage (NCBI taxonomy): Eukaryota > Metazoa > Arthropoda > Insecta > Lepidoptera > Sphingidae > Manduca > Manduca sexta. Next base: position 7,749,293 of record NC_051126.1, read on the forward strand.
ATAGCCGTATGGCGCACTTGCCCCTGATCCATATATAACCAACCTTTTTTGAGAATATGTTTTACTAATATGAATTATTATTATTAAAATGTTAAACTTAACAGCATAATTTTTTGTACTCAAGGTATTTTGTTTTGAGCTGACTTAAATAATAGGGCGATGTTTTAGATGGTTCGTTTTTACAAAGAAAAACTGAAATACCTTGGTCTAGAGCAGCTTTACGTGAAGAGGTTGCAACTGTTCGATCAGGCACGTTATCTGGGTATAATGCAGCTAAAACATATCAAATGTCATAAAGCCAAATTCTAAGTAGTTGAGTTATAACGCATTCAAAATTGTTAATTCCTACATTTTTGTATGTTTTTTTTAGTTTTTAGAAATAAAATGGATTTTATATTAGGGCTACCATTTTTTTATTCCAACATATCCGCACACAAAACTCTAATATTAATACCTAAATATAGCAAAAAAAATGTTTTGAAGCCCTGATTTACAAATATATGGCGCACTTACCCCGAATTTGATTTGACAGCCATAGTTTGTTATAATATTAAGTGATTATAAATTATCCAAGAGCAATGCGAGTAAAACTTATTTCTCTATGGACTAAAATGAGTGTTTTTGTTATAATGTTTCATATTGGCGTCATTTTTTACACAGGCGCACTTACCCCATTTCCGGAGGCAAGTGCGCCTACTACCATTTTTTTTTACTTTGAGCAAAATATTATTAATTTATGGTCCGATTTCCTTGAATGGCCTTAGGTTATTATCACAAAATACCAAATATTCTTAAATTAATAAAATTACATTCTTAAGTCAGCACAAAAAGAAATTATTTAGCATTGAATCCAGCTATGAAAATTTTATGGCGCACTTCCCCCGACTGACCTTATGTATTTTAGAATGAATTAATGAATAAATAACATTAAAAGATTATTGCTTTTTATTTAATAGAAAAAGGAATTATAATGTCATAAAACGATTATGACAATGTAATTCCTTCTTATTATTATTATTAGGTACATTTTACAGTTCATATGTCTTATAGTTAACTTTTTTTTAATTTAATGTAACAATTGTTTCCATTAAATTAATAATTCACTGCAATAAATTCAATTTGGAAACTTAAAATTATTCTAGAAGGAGCCATTAAAGTGGAATGTAAAAGACAACATAATGGTATTACCACATTCATTAAGTATATAAGTAACTAGCTTTTGCCCGCGGCTCCACCCGCGTTATAAAGTTTTTCAGGCTAAAGTTTTCCGTTATAAAAGTAGTAGTTTCCCGGGAGCCTATGTTCTTCCCAGGGTCTCAAACTGTCTCCATACCAAATTTCATCTCAATACGTAGGGTAGTTTTTGAGTTTAACACGTTTAGGCAGACGGATGCAGCGGGGGACTTTTGTTTTATAATATATTTTTAGAACTTTTAAGAGGAACAATCCCGTCATACATCATTGTTGCATAACTTTAACCGTTTACGCAGCGCACGCAACGGACGCTCTCAAAACTAATAAATTGTTCCCGTTTTTGCAACATGTTTCATTACTGCTCCGCTCCTATTGGTCATAGCGTGATGATATATAGCCTATAGCACTCCACGAATAAAGGGCTATCCAACGCAAAAAGAATTTTTCAGTTTGGACCGGTATTTCCTGAGATTGGCCATTACTGCTCCGCTCCTATCGGGTATAGCGTGATGATATATAGCCTATAGCACTCCACGAACAAAGGGCTATCCAACGCAAAAAGAATTTTTCAGTTTGGACCGGTAGTTCCTGAGATTAGCGCGTTCAAACAAACAAACAAACAAACTCTTCAGCTTTATATAAGAGTATAGATTCCTCTCATTCACAAGACGCATGTGTATTATTTTGACAATCATGTTAAAAGTTTTTTTACTAACATTATTACTTTGTGGCGCCTCTGGCGGATTCAATCAACAAATTTTGACGGGAGGCTTGAAAGGGGGCATGGGTTCGGAAATAAAATCACGAAATATTATAAGGGGGGGGGGTTGCTGTAATGAGATATCACGTGTATTTATTTTTCGTTGATCGTACGATTTCCCCGAGCATCGCGACAACCTAAAACAACTTACAACATGTTAATATCTGGTTGGCAGTGTAAAGCATAAATAAAATACACAAATATGCCATGACGCACCCCCAACTCCTTCCCTTACCCGCCAGCTACTGTTGGTACTGGTAAATGTGACAAAATATGGAAGGTCTGAGATTCAATTTTCAAATGCATTTATTTTACTAATTTTGCCACCTTCCTAAAAGTATCGCCTGAACTACTAGATCGACATTTTCCTTGGGATTCAGTTTACTTAAGGGTCGTCCATTAATCACGTGATGTTTTTTAGCGACTTTTTAACCTCCTCCTACCCCTGGTGATATATGGTAAGGTTTTAGACTACCCCTCCCCTCCCTACCCTACCTACTGTGTATTTTTTTTGGTACGAAGTATATTGATATTTTTAGAATAGTCTACAGGTATAAGTACTTAATCTGATTAAATTTTGGAAAATTAAGCATCGACATAAAAATGTGGAATGTATCCGTCTCATGATCGGAATGATTATGCCGGCCAAAATTATACCTACTTTTACTCCGGGAAAGGTTCTAGTGTCTTAAATATGTGTACCTAAGTACTTAATTAATAAAAAATAAAATCTTTACATGGGTCTTTATAACAATTGTTTAGATAGGCAATTCTATTTGAGTAGGTACCTTCCTACTTATCTACAAAAATCAAGAACACAGGCCTGGTTAATCTGGATAGTGCAGTTGCGAATTTTAGTTTTACAATTAAATTTCTTTACAATTTTATTTAAATTAAATTGTTTCTATTATAGGTACCTCTTTATTGTTTTTACTATAGGTACCTCTGTGGACTATAAAGATAGATTCATGTTCTTTATCGGTTTGCGTTCCATAGTCTGGCAATGCAGTTACACTTTATATCTTTAAATCTATGATGATATATATTTATATGCGAAGTTAATAAACAGCTTTAAGCTAAACTATTGTCATCTAGGTTTAAGTACCTTAGAGTTAAGTATCTATTTGATAGGTTTTACGATAGTGAACAGGCTTTGCGGTGACGCCTGAAAACTATTTGTGGTGATTAGCTGTTGCCCAGCGACCACCCAAAGCAAGGGCTGTATTTACGCCGTTGCCTTTCCACGTGAACTCATTAGGACGTGAACGGAGTACACCAGCACACGTATTATTAAAAACACATTAATCGCATTTCCTTCGTCGTTCCTGTGGTACAAAGTAAAGTTTGTTTTTGAAATATTTATATGGAAATTGAGTGATCGATTACTTTCCTATTTTGGTGTGTTCATTCATAGTTTTCAGCAGGTGCATTACTTCTTGTCAGTATTGTAGTCGAGGTTGGACTAAGCAAAGTGATGCCATGACTCAAAGCAGTGTAGTTCCACCTGATAAGCATCATGCAGGCGTGCCTACTGTTACAGAGGAAAAGTTAATGGTAATAACTTTTCAATTTACATTTGAGATAAATATTGTTTTAGAATTTGTTTACAACGAACTATAGTTAATTATAGTACCATTCAAATACAATAGCGTTGTAAAGTACACTGAAAACGATTTATGAATCTTAAAATATTACTTTTGTCCGTCAGTGTAGAAAAGTAATAAAATAGATGTTTATGGCAGGTGGCGGTGCGAGTGCGTCCGCTCCGAACAGATGAAGGGCCTCGCATCATCCATGTGGTCAGCGACAAGGTTGCATAATATTTCTATATTCATTAACAGACACTCGCCATGTGGTAGTTCACGAAATTATTTGTAAATAAATTATGCACGACAAGAAATGACCGCGACATTGAAATGTATATTTTTGGCAACTACTCAAGTCAACAGTACCTATCTAATCGTACGTAGATATACGTCAGGAGACATCTCCCACTTCGTTATGTAATATTGAATATACATTACGTATTATTTGCGTAGTTTATTAGACGAGTCTCTACATGTAATCACTCATTTAAATATAAATATTTATGATTGCCAACAGATAAAAATTACATACAAACGACGTAGGTTCTAAATTAAAATTAATTTTACTCGACTATGGCGAAGCCAGGAAGAGTATATGCTAATTTATACAATTATGATTTAATTAATAGAAAAATATAATTATAAATTGATACTAAAAACAAAAAAATCTGTGAAAAGCAAGCCGGCAAGCCTAGTGCAGATTTCTATAGGTAGGTAGCTTCCGTAGGGGGCTTGGCTCTCGTTGATATTGATATTTATAAATTGATATTTGGGGTTCGTCTTTTTACTATGCTTATACTTTTTATATACTTTTTACTATGTTTCAGTGGCTAGGGAGCGCCTGTCTGTTAGATACGTGTACTTTTTGTTAAAGTGCCCCTTTTTTGTTACTGACAACTGCTTTGGCGGGAAATTTTGCGGCTAAAATTCTCGCTACGCCACTAATCTAAATATTGCAATAATAATTTATAAATAGAATGTGTTTGGTAGAATAACAAATTAATAATTTATCTATTCTAACTAAAATGACTGATAAAGAAATTGAGTAACTTACTAGAAATAATAAACTATTTTTAAGTGCGACAACCCTATGAGTGTTTAGATAGCGAGATCTGTAACCGACTATGATGTCGAGGGTTCGATTTTTGCGGACAATTGTGTGGATACCTATGTACACGGATATTTGTATGTTATATTGTATTATTAAGAAAGAATACAAAGGGTCTATTTCACAATTATTGAGTAAATGCTATTCGATATATTATAAATGTATAAATATAAACAGAACAAAAATAAAAAAGTCACATTCTAAAGTCTAATCCATACTTCCATCAAATAAATGGTAATAAATTGAGAACTATCTAAATTGTCAAATTTTATTTACTTGAAACTTGTGAAACATGCCCTAATTATTATAGGCCGCAAATGTTCAAAGTTCCTAACTTTGATTAAATAAAAAGACTTGAACATAGTGTATGTATGACACTATATACCAATAATATATCGCGATACTTTATTTATTTATGAATATAGATGCTAGTTTTGGAGGAAGAAGCAGACAACAAGCGCGATGTTCTTCGCCAGAGACGTATCAATGACAAGAACTATATTTACGATCGCGTGTTCGGTGAAGAAAGCACACAAGTGAGTAACAAAATAAGTACTTATACATTAAACTAGGCGTTTCTCGCGGCTACGCCCGAGTGATAAGTCTTTGTCGCAACAAAAACACTAAATCACTCTAGCGATTCATTACGCCACCTACATCATCTATTTGAAAAAGCAGTTTCAAAAGTTTTATTATTTCCTAGAGAAGCGAATTCCCACATTAAAAATAGCCTATTGGGTAATTTGGGAATTGGTCTATGCGTGGTATAGACCAATTCTCAAATTTGAGTTTACTTCAATTAAACATCCAAACATTTTCACAAACTTTCGCATTAAAAATATAAGTAAATTATCGAATTTATAAGTTTATTCGCACCTGGACAATTTCAAAAAAAATTTGGCAACCTACTACAATACCAAAAGTTTACAATTTACGTACAGAACACATCGTTGTTTAAGAAATCTTGACAATTTATTAGTTTTTATTTATAGTAGGCCTAACCCAGACTTGTAGGTATATAAGGTATAATATCTCTCCTTCACATAGTTTTTATTAAGTATAATAAATAAGAGTATTTAATTATTCCGATGATTTGCAGCGGGTGTCGCCTGCAACCATTATTTTCTTGTCATAATGTTACAAATAAATAAAAAATTTAAGTTTAGCTCAATAAAATCAAACATTTTAAAATTTTTAAAAATAAAGTTTAGTTTCGCAGTTGAAGAAAATGGAATCAAATATTTCGGCCTTTAAAATTTAATATGACGAAATTTTAAAGGCAGAAATATCCATGATTATTAATTATTTTTACATTTTTCTTCAACTGCGAGAACTAATCACTAACTAGACGTGAATTTAAATTCTTTACTTGCCAATACTTGTTTAGTTACCCAGATTAAAGCCGAAACAAAATGTATGAAAATGGACCTTGAGCTACCACCTTAAGAATGACCGCGAGTTTCTTGACACGCGATGGTTTCGAAATATTTTTTTATTTGGAATCTATCACATTAATAAGATAATGCTTATAATCCAGGATTAGTGCGCCTGGTTGCGAATAAAACGAAGAAGAGTAAACATATTTTGTGACAGATAAATAGAAATATATTTATAGTTAATACATACTTTTGGCTGGCACTCTCCTTTAAATTTTACTAGGGATTGCTCGCCTTTTCACCCGCTTGCAAAACCTATCCCGCTACAAACGTCACTAAAACACTGTATAGTGCCAGCGCCGTCTAAATTTTATTTCCTATGGGAGTAAACTATCGGAATAAAACTATCATAAATGCTAACATATATCATAAGTGTTAATTCAGGATGTGGTCTACAATGCTCAACCGCATTATCTATTAATAGAAACTAAAGTGGATTGAAACATATCTACATTTTAACTATGTCTTAATAAAAGATCTTCATAAAAGTTAAAACTTACATTCTATTACATTCGAATATACGAGGATCTTTTGTAACTAGAGTTGTTACTGACAGAACAACTCTACAGCTCTCCCAAACTCTAGGAGATACTATGGGACGCCGTACCTGCTAGCGTATGTGCAAATAATATGTTGCCTTCCGATCTGGTGTCTCTTTATAGATTTTTTGCTTTTGGGGTGCGCTTCGGTTTGCGAATATTTTAATTTTGTGGGTTTTGTACGCGGTTCGAAGCCGCGACACTACATGTGTAGCTGTCTGCTCATTGCATCAGAGAAAGGTAGATACGAGAATATGTAGTACATGGTCGTTCCTATAACCTACGTCAAAATTATAAAACTGCAGATTTTATTCATCGTGTTACATTATCTAAAGATAGATGCCCGTAACTTTTTAATATCATGACGAAAGAATATATTTGCGTAATTATCATTTAGGAGGAAGTGTACGATACAGTATGCGCTCCGCTTGTGGGAGACACATTGAAAGGGTTTGCGGGAGCCGTGTTCGCGTACGGCGCTACCGGCGCTGGCAAGACACATACTATGACCGGCCTCATGACCCGAGCTCTTAACCATCTCTTCACCAGCATTGCTGAAAGCGAGGGACCTAGCGCCTATGAGGTAAGTAAATTATCTTATGTTGTCTAGTAAGCTTTGGGTTTGAAGTTTAAATGTGTCTTTGAAACAACTGAAGCGATTCTGAAAATTAAATTTCAAGTAAATTCACTATCCCTCAGAGCTATAACTACCTTTTTTAAACCGGGAATGATTTTTTCCGGTAACTGAATGTGCAAGCAAAAGGTAGTTTGACTATAAATTTATGTAATTAATTATATGTTAAAACGAAATATAAATTAACACGTAGTACGTCAAGATGATATCGAATTTTATACATTTTATTTTATTTTAATTATAATTGGGATATTTACAGCCAGTGCAATGTTCACAGTAATACTGAAATACGGTATATATAGTAGATAAGAGGTATAATAAATCTAGTAGGTAAAACATATTGCTTATTTAATCATTCCCTGATCTTAAAAGGAATGACAAATATCTAATGATGTATATCTGACTGTTTAAGTAGGCCATATTATGCAATCACTTTTTAAATTGTATGTTATCTACTTTGTAACTAAATTAAAATTTGAAATAACCCTGAGTAAGTAGATCGCTTTGTTTGTAGGTTACTTTACGTTTTGTAATAATATATCTAGTAAGTATAAAAGCATACATTTTGGCAAAAATATATAATAGAACCTATATTATACTAAACTGAATAGGCACTTCCAGCAAGGCTAAAACTACTGAAATATTTTCGTTCCTTTATGGAAAGACGCAAGGCCTTCTGGCGGCCTCTCTTTTGTAGCTTCCAATACACAAAGCTTTATTTCGAAGACGTGTAAGGGGAAGTTCATTTATCAAAACAGAAAAAAGGTCATTAGAGACTAAATTCAAACTCTATCAATATAAACAACATACTGACGTGAAATTATGATTCTAGCTTAATACAGCAGGTACTTACTGTAAGTACAAGGGGATGACTTCATAGACATAGGTACCGATGACATGGTTTTACACTGAGTTCCTAGTGGTGCCTTAAGTAGTTAGATATAAGTCAATAGATAAGTCTATAGATATTACGCCTCATATTATAGGTAAGTAGATAAGCAGTTCAATCATTTTCCAAAACTGCCATTATTCTTTGGCGTGACGCTATATTATGGTATTATTGATCTATGACTCCTTCATGGGTTTACAAATGGTTTTGTTCACAGAAAAGTGGGTAGGTATTTAGTATAAATAAAGTAATTATCATTTTACCATCATAATTTACCCTAAATATTATAATGAAAAAAACAACATCGTATTACGTGTCGGATTGTTTTAAAAGCGTGATATTCTAGGCCTTGTTACAGTTTACCTCGAAATAACAAGTTGCATGGTTAGTTATTTGTATATGTTTGTGTTAATAATAAAGTCACCTTTAATTCAAAGGCCTATAATGCTGCGTGACTTTAAATGTAGCATTGGAGTGTTGACCACTGTAATGTATTTTGCCTGAAACAATTTACGTAACTGTTTAATGCTTTAGTATTTTACTACCAGGATCACGCAGCATAATGTAAAAAAATCTATGATTCTCTCCTTTGGGTTGTTTAGATATTAGATGAATGCATTAAAACAAATATGGCAGTATTTATTACCATTTAAGTAAGTAATCTGATTACAATATAGATTTTTGCTTTTTATTATAATGGTGCTTTATCAGTCGCTGGTTTTTTTCTGTAATATTTGTTATTATGGTTAACATGACGACACAATCTATTCTCTATTTTCTATCTATTATCTATACTTATAATAAATCTGTAGAGAGGTCAATTCTGTACATGAAATATATTTCCAAAATAACTATCAGGGGGTGATTAGGGATCGATACTGATGCCAAAAATGCAATTAGTGTGTCTGTCTTTTGTCTGTCTGTCTGTCTGTCTGTCTGTCTGTCTGTATAACCGTTATAGAAACAAAAACTACTCGACGGATTTTAACGAAACTTGGTACAATTATTTGTCATACTCCTGTGCTGGTTATAGTATACTTTTCATCACGCTACAATTCATAGGAGCAGAGCAGTGAAGGGAAATGTTGGGAAAACGGGAGAAGTTACTCCATTTTTTAAGCTTCCGTCGCGTGTACAACCTTAATGGTTAAAGTTACACAGAAATCATGTACGACGGAAATGTTCTCCTTAAAATTATGTAAAAATATCCCACGACAGCATATGTCTATCTTTTATGGTTGACTCACAATAACACGTGTAACTCCCCGATAGCTTAGCAGTTCGAAGCTTTCTCATTATATTTGTCTACTCTTACGTTTATAACACTCTCAGTCATCCCTAACTAAAAAAGTTAACATTATTAAATATTCCATAAAAAAGAATCATAGAAATCGGTATAGAAACACCAAAGTTATACATGAAATCTATACTATTATATAAAGCTGAAGAGTTTGTTTGTTTGTTTGTTTGAACGCGCTAATCTCAGGAACTACCGGGTCAATCTGAAAAAATCTTTTTGTGTTGGATAGCCCTTTGTTCGTAGAGTGCTATAGGCTATATATCATCACGCTATACCCAATAGGAGCAGAGCAGTAATGGCTAAACTCAGGAACTACCGGGTCAATCTGAAAAAATCTTTTTGTGTTAGATAGCCCTTTGTTCGTGGAGTGCTATAGGCTATATATCATCACGCTATACCCAATAGGAGCAGAGCAGTAATGGCTAATCTCAGGAACAACCGGGTCAATCTGAAAAATTCTTTTTGTGTTGGATAGCCCTTTATTCGTTGAGTGCTATAGATTATATATTATCACGCTATACCCAATAGGAGCGGAGCAGTAATAGCTAATCTCAGGAATTACCGGTTCAAACTAAAAAAATATTTTTGTGTTGGATAGCCCTTTGTTCGTGGAGTGCTGTAGACTATATATCATCACGCTATGACCAATAAGAGCGGAGCAGTAATGAAACATGTTACAAAAACGGGGAAAATTTATTAGTTATGAGAACTTCCGTTGCGTTCGCTACGTAAACGGTCAAAGTTATACAACAATGATGAATGAGTATGACGGGATTGTTCCTCTTAAAAAGTTCTATAATAAGATAGTATAAAACAAAATCCCCGCTGCATCTGGCTGCCTGAACGTGTTAAACTCAAAAACTACCCGACGTATTCAGATGAAATTTGGTATGGAGACAGTTTGAGACCCAGGGAAGAATATAGGCTCCCGGGAAAATATAAGCGTGACTTTTATAATGGAAAACTTTAGCCCGAAATAGCTTTTATAACGCGGGCGGAGCCGCGAGCAAAAGCTAGTTTTGGAAATATATTTCATGTACAGAATTGACCTCTCTACAGATTTATTATAAGTATAGATAGAAGAAGATTTTACGAATAACCTTAAATATAGTTTCATGTTATTAATTATTTTTCTTCTTCGGAATTAATCTCTCCAGTAATTTTTTGTTTAAATAAATTTATTAAATTAGTTTTTCTAACAAAAATTAACCTTTTTTATGCTCTACTTTCTAGTATAAGATATACTAGAAAGTAGGACAAAATATAGAATTAAAAAAAATATTAATACATATTTTTTCTTATTTTACACAAGTAATTAACCTTAACACAAAAATGATTGGTGGTAGGAATAAAATATATAGCGTGGTTAAATTTTCAAATTGACCCACTAATTGTGTTTTTAATACCGCCGTGTGGATCTGATTAAGCTTAAGGATAAGGCAATTAAATAGGTACTTGCTAAGTTTTTAAATTTATGAACATATATTATGCAACTTATGTAGGTTAGTAAAAACCTTGACCGGACTAGCGTAATAAACTGCTTTCTTATGCAAATATATGTAGGTTTATCGGATTCTGCACGAAATCTGGATTTTCGCGGACTAACTGGCCGTGTGCTTATTTATTCATTGCCAAAGGGTATTTATTGTATTAAATGCTTGCAGGTAAAGTTAAATGTGAAATATACACGAACGCGTTTATTCTGATGCTAATAAATAATGTTAAAGTGAGCTGGACTCTATGAATAAGAAGTCTATATAGTCTTAACTTTTCAGGCTTGACCAAGTGTTTTTATGTTTGTGCAGTCAGTGTTCACAAATAAAACTCGCTTGTTCGGCTTTCAATATTGCTGGAATTTACTGCGATGGATATACTTAGTACAATCTATTTCCATGGTTTAAATAATATGCTATTAAATTCTATTGAATGTTGGGTTCACGGAAGTAATTATAAAACTTCATAACACTGAAAACTGGCCGTTGGACGTACTTTTAACCAAGTAATCATTATAAACAGTATTAAATACCTATAAAGTTAAAACAGTAACAGTAATTACAGAGATAAACCGTCACGACCTCGGTCTAGTGGTATGTGTGTACACACATAGGTACTGTGCTCTAGATTATCACTCGCCCTTATCACTAAATCAATAGAGCTCTTATAGCGTATAAAAATTCCGTGGTAATGACAATGTTCATCAAGTATACATTTATGGTTTCAAAAAAGGTTATGGGGCTTCCCACCCCGTACAAGGTCATTGCCGGCGTCGATAGGGTGGCGTGTTGACTCGCCTCTGACTTGTAACATCTAGTTATATAGTACATACTTATGGAATATAACTATGTAAATTAATGTGTTAATAACCTCAAAATATATGAAATGTCGCAGAAGGTTAGGCAATTAGCGTTTTACAGGTACAATATTATTTGGTACTAATCATATAATACCAGTAATTTGCTTGATTAAATAATGTTAATTGGAGGGAAATTCTTGGAGGGAATACTATAAAATGTGACAGTTTATGTAGGTTTTTTGATATTGGATATTAGATAACGCGTTTACCGGTAAAATATGATATTGAATAAATGATGACGCAAATATCATATGTCTTGAATTAGATAATAAATTAGTTATTTCTATACCTACCCGTCATGCTCCTATGTGCCAATCTTCTACAAGAGATAACCTTATATGTTATAATTAATAATATAAGTTTTAATATTGTAGGTAATGTAACATTGTATTTTCTACAGCTGCAACAGATCGGTTCTACCGACTCTACCTACCACTGTCCCACTGAAAACCAACGTTAATTGATAGTTTTAATTGTTGCTATTTTTCGCTACATGTGTTAAGTGAGATTTCCGGAGCATTTAATAGTCTTTTTCTTAAAGACGGGCAGATCATTCATGATTTTTGTTTTACGCTGTGTAAGGCGGTTAAGATCAGGTGACCCCCTGGGCCATTTGCTAGTCTACATAATATTATAATTATTACTTATATATGTTATATATAAATATTATAATTATGTCATTCACTTTACTACTTCAATCTGACTATAAGGCAACGGCACGGCGCGGCGCGGCGTGGGAGTAAAACTACGGAAGCGATTTGTTTCCACCGCAAAATATTTGTGGTGTTTTAGATTTAGGGGGGGGGGGAATGAGGCGGTTGGGTCATTGTCACATGCGCATTATGACACCGACCACGGGATTGTGTTTGTTGATATGCTAAATAAATAAAAATAATATAAAATAAAAATAATAATATAAAATAAAAATAAAGTTACTAAAATTATACTATAAATTGTTATAAAAAGATATCAAAGTCTATAAAGTAATTCGAAGTAGTACTTAACTAATCGAATAAAATTTTGAATAACTTTTCATTAACTACTTACTTATAGTGACTATAAAATTAAATAAGTACGTAAAATTGTAATTAGGTACCTACAATTCGAAAAAATATGGTTATAAAATATGGTTTCAGATATCAATGAAAGATTACCATAACATAACCCATTGCGGCGCAAATAACATAACGCAAAGCGTGAATAAGCGGAGCGGGTCCTTGCATAATTCTATTTCACATCCGTTTTTGCCGGTATACAGTCGAAATGCATAATGCACATACACTAAACATACTTACATAATAAATAACCATAGTGAATAGTGTGCAACATATTTACCAGAATGAAGGCGAACCGATATAATTAAGCACAATCATAGAAGTATGTACGTATGTATTATAGGAGCATGAAAATACACAATTCTCAGAAGACAATTCCAATCGGAAAACTCATTTTAAGTAAATTGTACCTAACCGTAAAGATAATTAGAAGAGGGGGTTCACCTTGAAAGCAGTCAAATATGTTGACGTCATAGCCACTATAGGTATCGGAGAATTCTTTTAAATATTTACATCGATTGTAACGAGACAAGCCTTTCTTTAACCTTTAGAATTAGACATGCTATCGGGTGTGAGAATAAGTGAATTGGTGTGGTATTCAACGAACTTTCAAATAAGTATTTATAGCTAATTGCTGGCCAGTAGAAATTTTATACGCACAAGCTCACATAGTTACCTGATTACATCTGAATGTTTCCGACACATTATAATGAATTTCTTTACAGTTATGTACCCGTGTTTTCAATTTTCAGTCGAGTTAATGATAAAATAATCCAGTCCCAAAACCGATGACAAGCGCGCTACGACTTTTAAAAAGTCAGTGTTTAATTATTGTTTAGTTAAGTCTTCTTTATAGTTATATATCCTTTAGACTTTATAAAATTGTTTCATATACTTAACGGTGGAATTTTTTTTTGTATGACTTTATACTATCAATGAGGTGATTGCTCGTTTGCTGTATTTTTAAAATAACAATAATTATAAAACCTACTACTACATAATATTTACTATGTCTTGATGCTCGCGCAATGATCTTACGTAAGTATATAAAACGAAAACAGATAAGGATAACAATAATACTAAGATAAGGATGCAGGTATTAAGGAACGATATCAAGGTATATACTGCGACAAATCTCTTGGTATGTACAAGGATGTTCAATATACATTGAGCAGCAGCGTGAAAACCTCGTCATAATCTTAACAGACTTTGGATCTTATTGTCGCTTCAAGTAGTCGAGTTGATGCAAGACAAACATTGACGTGCGCGTTTGACGTTCATACTTTCTTCCCTTCTAAATAATGAGGTCACACCTTCCACGCGAAATATAGCCATATTCCCCTGAAATAATGATATCGCTATGATATTATTTGAGCTCCAGTGTTGAGTTCCACGTAATATGCAGACCAGTAGATTTACTTAATCTATATCTATCTATACTTATAATAAATCTGTAGAGAGGTCAATTCTGTACATGAAATATATTTCCAAAATAATAACTATCAGGGGGTGATTAGGGATCGATACTGATGCCAAAAATGCAATTAGTAAAATTTTTGTCTGTCTGTCTGTCTGTCTGTCTGTCTGTTTGTCTGTCTGTCTGTCTGTATAACCGTTATAGAAACAAAAACTACTCGACGGATTTTAACGAAACTTGGTACAATTATTTGTCATACTCCTGTGGTGGTTATAGTATACTTTTCATTGCGCTACAATTAATAGGAGCAGAGCAGTGAAGGGAAATGTTGGGAAAACGGGAGAAGTTACTCCATTTTTTAAGTTTCCGTCGCGTGTGCAACCTTAATGGTTAAAGCTACACAGAAATCATGTATGACGGAAACGTTCTCCCTTAAACTTATGTAAAAAATATCCCACGACAGCATATGTCTATCTTTTATGGTTGACTCACAATAACACGTGTAACTGCCGATAACTTAGCAGTTCGAAGCTTTCTCATTATATTTGTCTACTCTTACGTTTATAACACTCTCAGTCATCGCTAATTAAAAAAATTAACATTATTAAATATTCCATAAAAAAGAATCATAGAAATCGGTATAGAAACACCAAAGTTATACATGAAATACGCTAATAATGAGCCATCATGCGTGAATACTGAATCATGTTATAAGGATTATTTTTGTATATATATAAGGTCACGAACGCACAGGCTGGCGGCTTGCTTGGCACCTAGAGGCTAGCGAATCACCTAGCGAGTAGCTTCGTAAAACGAACATTCTCGAACGTTCGCGACCGGCTCCATTTTTGAAGTCCGAAATCCACGCGGGTGAAGCTGCGAGCGGAAGCTAGTTAAAATAAATATCTAAAGTTATACTTAACTTAGTTGTCACGCAGCTGTAATTTCGTATAAATTCGTGACTTCTTGAAACTTTGGAATTTGGCCTTATATGTGGCAATGTTCATCCATAGATAGTTGTGCTTTGGAGCCAGTTTCCCCAGTAAATGAACCGCAGACGACTTTATTAAAATATTATCAAGTTTACTAGGAATATTAAAAAAATTATACAACGCAATGAGCAAAAATTGTTACGAATTCAATTGAATAACTTAGACAATACTTTGAAAGATAATGAAAGTAACAGCATACCGAATAACACAGAGAAAATCAAGCACCTACGAGTTGTTTATCAATTTAAATATCAGAATTGATATGTCACGTCAGCATTTTCGGATACAAAAGTAAAGTTTTGTTGCTAAAAGCCAATACTAAATATGTGCCGTTTTTCCTTGAAACATAAATACATTTGTCTAAATG
The DNA here is from genome assembly GCF_014839805.1 of Manduca sexta. Classification (NCBI taxonomy): domain Eukaryota; kingdom Metazoa; phylum Arthropoda; class Insecta; order Lepidoptera; family Sphingidae; genus Manduca; species Manduca sexta. The sequence continues at coordinate 7,764,923 of NC_051126.1, forward strand.
GACAGTTAAAGAAACCCGAAACAACCGCTAGTTGCCCGTGGGCAGCGGATAGGATTGTTTCTCGCTAGTTCTGTTAATATTTTAATGACCTTAAAATATTTTAAAGCCTCGAAATTATTTTTCTTATATGGATAAGCTATCGGTTACAAGTTATATTAAGTAAAATACATATTAGATATACGCAAAGTTAGCCCGAATCACTCAACAATTATCATGCTGATTTATCTGGCTAAATGTACCAATTTTTGATCACAACAGGACGCGATATCTAGACTTCAGTAGCAGAGATAGGTATTTGTCTTATCTGTTTATTTATATTATTCTATCCCATACATTTATATTTATAATGGTGACATTGACGTTATGGTCATCATGTTTACCTGACGTGACTATGCACTAGAGTTGCTCTTGATTACGCTACTATTACTAAGTAAACATGAATTAACTATTTTATTTATGTAAATTCCGAAGGTGTTCATAGATAGTGTTCTAGTAAAAAATGGCTATCCAACAATAGTAAAAACACAAAAATGGCAATATTATTATTTCCGTAGATTGAATATAGACTTATATTTAAAGTCATTGCTAGTGTTAGTTAAAGGAAACAGGATGTAAAAAAGAAATCAATTTATCATTATAATTATTTTCTATGAGCACTAGGTACGATTAGTTAGACTTGATGGATATTTAATAATCGTGTTAGGTACAATTCAAATAGACGTGTAGTTGAAATTCTAAAATCAATAAACATCGACGAAAATATTGATGTGCTCGCGTTAAGTTAACGATCAATCATCTTTAATATGGTGTGAAAATTAAATGTTTACTTTAGTACTGTGTTTGCCTTAGTATTCCTTGAAACCATTTTGCTTCATTAAATGTAATCGTGTCTATATTTCGTATAATATGATGTTTATATTTGTAAAATATTATCACATTGCAGTAATTTACTTTAGATATTAATGCTCTACGTATAGAGATAGTGAAATTCCACTCTGATTATTCAAAAATGTTTTAGTGCGGTGACGTTCCTAGACCATTATATTTCGTGATTCAAACTTCACCATATGATATGATATAAGACTCAGCGGGTTCGATCCCTGCAATGAGACAAAGCATAATTTTTGTGTGATTGCTCGTCATAGATGACGGTGCCATACGCGTGTTAAAACTATTTAATTATGTGATTAGAAGATACGTGTACAATGTACATACTTTATGAAGTTTTTGCCATCAGAAACTTTCGTGTAAGTTCTTTCATAGGTGTTTAACACTTGTTTGTGTTATTAAAACGTTGCGACGTGTGAGCATTCGCCCAAAAAATATCAATGAAAATACGCGATACAAATTATTTCCTACAATTCTCGAATATACAATAAGCCTATTTAAGTTTCTGTAGTGATTAAAGATAAATTTTATTTCTTATAGGTGAAAATGTCATACATCGAGATATATAACGAAAACATCCGTGATTTGCTCAATCCGAGTGCAGGACCTTTGGAACTTCGAGATGAAGGGAGTAGCGGGGCGCCCGTGGTGGCAGGATTGAGTGAAGTGTGCGCTAAGAGTGCGGGCCACGTGGCCGAGTTGCTGGCCCGTGGAGACAGGGCACGCATCGCCGAACCGACGCAGGCCAATCAACATTCATCGAGAGGTCATGCGTTACTGAGGTAGTACTTAGCTTCCAATATAGTTATATGTATATATTATACTTACTTATACTTAGTATATGTAAGTTTAGGAACATACTACTTACATAGCAAATATTATAATAAGAACTTACTATATAAACCTTAATTTTTTAAACAACATAAAAATATATGAGCAAATCCCACGACTCTGCGTAAAGAACAACACAGTATTTTAGTGTATGTGAGAAAAAAGGCAAAAATACATAAATATGATAGTTCAATCTAAAAGCAATTGGAAAATAGTAGTTTCACATAATAAAATTATAAAATAATTTTTTAAATTCAGTTCAAAGTTTTGCCTTTTTTTATCTGTTTTACAAATATGCAAAACGAGTGCCGCCATAACTTGACATCAACCAGTAAACTACCTGAAGTGTCAATACGCGTTCACTATTTAAAATTTATCGAAATAGAAAAATTTTTCGGACAATAAATTTGGATCTCTTCTCGCAAGTTAAAACAAATTTTCCTCATGGTTATATCAGTTGGCACTTGAATCCACAATTTTTTTCGGCGTTTTCACACTAGTATTCTTACATTCAGGAACAACACACCAATGATAAGGACAGTAGCTTATTTGAATTGTAATAATTTGCTCTTTCTCTATGCACAGCGTTGTTACTTGATGTTGACTGTCGAGATGACGTCAGCAAAAAATGTAAAATTTAAATGTATTTTAATGGCACTTATTGATAGAATATTTTTTAAAAAAAATTCTAGTGGTATTTTATCACATTAATTTGAGACACTTTTCGGAAAAAGTGTGTGAAAAGTGTTAATACCCTATTCCACCTACAACTTTAAAATT